>NW_028261387.1:94535467-94560467 GCF_051295495.1 Thamnophis sirtalis
AAGCCGGCTGGGGTAAATCTGGGCCAATCACCAGGAGACTGGGAATTCTAGTTCCACTTTAGGTATGAAAGCTGGCTGGGGTAAATCTGGGCCAATCACCAGGAGACTGGGAATTCTAGTCCCACCTTAGGTATGAAAGCCGGCTGGGTAAATCTGGGCCAATCACCAGGAGACTGGGAATTCTAGTCCCACCAGCCGGCTGGGGTAAATCAGGGCCAATCACCAGGAGACTGGGAATTCTAGTCCCACCTTAGGTATGAAAGCCAGCTGGGTGAATCTGGGCCAATCACCAGGAGACTGGGAATTCTAGTCCCACCTTAGTTATGAAAGCCGGCTGGGTAAATCTGGGCCAATCACCAGGAGACTGGGAATTCTAGTCTCACCCTTAGGTATGAAAGCCAGCTGGGATAAATCTGGGCCAATCACCAGGAGACTGGGAATTCTAGTCCCACCTTAGGTATGAAAGCCAGCTGGGATAAATCTGGGCCAATCACCAGGAGACTGGGAATTCTAGTCTCACGTTAGGTATGAAAGCCAGCTGGGGTAAATCAGGGCCAATCACCAGGAGACTGGGAATTCTAGTTCCACCTTATCTATGAAAGCCGGCTGGGGTAAATCTGGGCCAATCACCAGGAGACTGGGAATTCTAGTCCCACCTTAGGTATGAAAGCCGGCTGGGGTAAATCTGGGCCAATCACCAGGAGACTGGGAATTCTAGTCCCACCTTAGTTATGAAAGCCGGCTGGGTAAATCTGGGCCAATCACCAGGAGACTGGGAATTCTAGTCCCACTTTAGCTATGAAAGCCGGCTGGGTAAATCTGGGCCAATCACCAAGAGACTGGGAATTCTAGTCCCACCTTAGGTATGAAAGCTGGCTGGCTGCCTTTGGGCCAATCACCAGGAGACTGGGAGTTCTAGTCCTGTTTTAAGCTGCGAAACCTTATCTCTAATCCATCCAGGATCCGTCCACGTCATAAGGGACAATAAAGGTAGTTTTATCTTACATGTATCTGAGTTTCAATCTTTTTCCTTTTAAAATCCACCTCTTTCTCAAACCTTTTGCCCAGTTTGATTTTGCCTTTGTAATATCATTTTTTGGGGAAGTTCCTATTTTAATTTTTCGAATAAATTAAAAAGGAACCCCTTAAAGAGTTAGCAATAGCAGTTAGACTTATATACCGCTTCATAGGGCTTTCAGCCCTCTCTAAGCGGTTTACAGAGTCAGCATATCGCCCCCACAGTCTGGGTCCTCATTTCACCCACCTCGGAAGGATGGAAGGCTGAGTCAACCCTGAGCCGGTGAGATTTGAACCACCGAACTGCAGATAGCAGTCAGCTGAAGTGGCCTGCAGTGCTGCATTTAACCACTGCGCCACCTCGGCTCTATCCGAGTTCTGAGAAATGAGGATTTCGAGACCGTCCCAAATTGCACGCATTCCTTCTACCGGCAGGTTTCAACCTGGCTGGCACGCTCGCAACTCCTCCCAGATTTGGCTTCCCACCGTCCTGGCTACCTACTCATGCATCGGTTAACGTCCGTGCTCCGCTGCCCGTAGTAGCCCAGTGGGCAGCCGTGGACGCAGGCCCCGAACTGTCGAATGCCGTCCCTCCAGATGAAGAGGAAGAGACGCTGCTGGCAGGAGACGCAGCCGTTGTCTTCGGAGCACATCACACAACCAGTGCAGTTCTCAAACATGGCGGCACTCACTGAAAAAAAAATGACAGAATAACAGAATCAGAAGGGACCTTCGAGGCCATCTAGTCCAGCCCCCCCCCAATCTTTTGGGCTTTTACGGCAAAATGTTTACAGAATAACAGAGTTGGAAGGGAACTTCAAGGTCATCTAGTCCAGCACCTCCCCCAATCTTTTGGGTTTTTACAGAATTTTTTTTACAGAATAACAGAGTTGGAAGGGACCTTCGAGGCCATCTAGTCCAGCCCCCAATCTTTTGGGCTTTTACGGAAAAAAATTACAGAATAACAGAGTTGGAAGGTACCTTTGAGGTCATCTAGTCCAGCCCCTCCCCCCAATCTTTTGGGTTTTTACAGAAAAAAAATTACAGAATAACAGAGTTGGAAGGGACCTTTGAGGTCATCTAGTCCAGCCCCTCCCCCCAATCTTTTGGGTTTTTACAGAAAAAAAATTACAGAATAACAGAGTTGGAAGGGACCTTCGAGGTCATCTAGTCCAGCCCCTCCCCCAATCTTTTGGGTTTTTACAGAAAAAAAATTACAGAATAACAGAGTTGGAAGGGACCTTCGAGATCATCTAGTCCAGCCCCTCCCCCCAGTCTTTTGGGTTTTTACAGAAAAAAAATTACAGAATAACAGAGTTGGAAGGGACCTTTGAGGTCATCTAGTCCAGCCCCTCCCCCCAATCTTTTGGGTTTTTATGGAAAAAATTTACAGAATAACAGAGTTGGAAATGGACCTTCGTGGTCATCTAGTCCAGTCCCTCCCCTCAATCCTTTGGGCTTTTACGGAAAAAATTTACAGAATAACAGAGTTGGAAGGTACCTTTGAGGTCATCTAGTCCAACTCCCTGCTCAAGCAGGAGACCCTACAATATTTCTGACCGATCGCAGTCCAATCTCTTCATGAAAACTTCCAGGGATGAAGCTCCCACAACCTCTGAAGGCAACTTCTGTTCCATCAGCTGATGGTTCTCACTGTCAGGAAATTCCTCCTTATTTCCAGGTTGAATCTCTCCTTGGTCAGTTTCCATCCATTGTTCCTTCTCTGGCCTTTGGGGGCTTTGGGAAATAGCTTGGCCCCCTTCCTCTCTGTGGCAGCCCCTCCAATATTGGAAGATGCTCTTCTGTCTCCCCTGGTCCTTCTCTTCCCTAGACTAGCCAGGCCCAGTTCCTGCAACCTTGAATCATATGTTTTAGCCTCCAGGCCTGCTTTGATCAGATAGATTAATATTAATAGAGCTGTAAGGGACCTTGTAGGTCATCTAGTCCACCCCAAGCAGGAGACCCTGCACCCTTTCTGTCCAGTCTCTTCTTGAAAGCCTCCAGGGATGAAGCTCCCACAACTTCCGAAGGCAACTTCTGTTCCATGGGTTGATGGTTCTCACTGTCAGAAAATTCCTCCTAATTTCCAGGTTGAATCTCTCCTTGTTCAGCTTCTATCCATTGATTCTTCTCTGGCCTTTGGGGGTTTTGGAGAATAGCTTGACCCCCTAACTCCTCTCTGTGGCAGCTCCTCAAATATTGGAAGATGCTCTCCTGCCTCCTCTGGTCCTTCTCTTCCCTAGACCAGCCAGGCCCAGTTCCTGCAACCGTCCATCTTACATTTTAGCCTCCAGTCCCCTCATCATCTTTGTTGCTCTTCTCTGCACTCTTTCTAGATTCTCAACTTCTTTTTCTTTTAAAGATTTTTATTAACAAACATGTAAAATACACACACACAAAAGTTAGACGTACACCACATTTATACAATACAATACGAACAGGAGCTTCCAGTTTTTTATAATAGCAATCATCAACCGATACCGCTCACCTTATATTATTTCCCCTTCTATTGTATTTCATTTGGATTTCACCATTCTTAACCCTCTTATTTTACTCATAACTATTACTTTTTGAGTTTTGTTATATTCCTTCATTGATTCTTCTTTCTTTCCTCCATCCATCTCTACCATTTATCCCCAGATCTGGTAGAATTCTGATTTTTCTTTTCCCTGGATTTCTTTAGTTTGTTTGTCCATTTCCCCAGCACAATCCAGAACCTTTCTTATTGTTTCATCTTCGCTTGGAATTAATTTGCTTTTTTCCATTTCTGGGCAAAGGCAATCCTTGCCGCCGTAATTATATGTAGTATTAAATACTGGATTTCTTTTTTGTATTTCGCAGACATAATTCAACTTCTTTTTTATAGTGTGGTGATCAAAACTGGATCCAGTATTCTAGTTGTGGTCTTACTAAAAGCTTTATCGAGTGGTATTAATATCTCGCCTGATCTTGATTCCATATGTTAATGCAAATTAGGGATAATTAATTAAATTAATTAATTAGTGCCAGGGACTGGTTCCATAGAGAGAGGTTTTTCCGAGGCCCAGCAGGTGTGTGTGTGTGTGTGTGTGTGTGTGTGTGTGTGTGTGTGTGTGTGTGTGTATGTGAAGTCCACGAGTCCACCTCTGGACTGGATAATCTCCTCTAAGACCTTCCAGCCCTATGATCCTATATCAGTGTTTCTCAACCTTGTCAACTTGAAGATGTCTGGACTTCAACTCCCAGAATTCCCCAGCCAGCATTCGCTGGCTGGGGAATTCTGGGAGTTGAAGTCTGGACATCTTCAAGTTGCCAAAGTTGAGAAACACTGCTCTAGATCATGATCAGCTACTACAGTGGCCTTCTACCTTCTGGGTACCATGGACCAGAGGAGGTGGGGTTTTGTGTGCTGCCTGCATCCCGCTTATTTGTGCGACCCGTTGTCAGTCCATAGACCAAGGACCCACAAACCATGAGAATAAGGGCTGAAAGAAAACACACCCTTTTTCTCAGCCATCCAGATATTATAATTTCTGCAGATGGAATGATTGAGTCTGTCATCTGCACCTCCACAACTGTCTGCTTTGGCTCTGCAACCCAACAAGACAGACAGAGACTTCAGAGGAGAATCAGAATTGCAGGAAAAAACAATTACTGCCAATCTGCCTTCCCTTGAGGACCTGGACACTGCAGGAGTCAAAAAGAGGGCTGTGAAAATATCTACAGACCCCTCGCATCCTGGACACAAAATGTTTCAACTCCCACCCTCAAAACGACGCTATAGGGCATTGCACACCAGAACAACTACAGTTTTATCCCAAACGCCATCACTCTGCTAAACAAATAATTCCCTCACCGCTGTCAAACTATTCACTAGGGCTGCCTTACTATTCGTCTTCTCATCGTTCCTATCCCCCATCTCCTCCCACTTATGACTGCAGGACTGTAACTTTGTTGCTTGTATCCTTACGAATTATATTGATGGTTTCCTAATGATTTAATTGTACCTTATGATTCTTGACAAATGTATCTTGTCTTTTTATGTACCCTGAGAGCCTATGCACCAAAGACAAATTCCTTGTGTATCCAATCACACTTGGCCAATAAAGAATTCTATTCTATTCTATTCTATTCTATTCTACATTTTATTTTTATTCTATTCCCCTTTCATTCCGTTCTATTCTATTCCATTCCATATTTCCTATTCCATTCCGTATTTTCTATTCCATTCCGTATTTTCTTTCCTATTCTAATTTTATTTCCTTTTCTATTCCCTGTTCTATACCATTCCATATTTTCTATTCCATTCCGTATTTTCTTTCCTATTCTTCGATTTCCTTTTTCTATTCCCTGTTCTATTCCATTCCATATTTTCTATTCCATTCCGTATTTTCTTTCCTGTTCTAATTCTATTTCCTTTTTCTATTCCCTGTACTATTCTATTCCATATTTTCTACTGTATTCGATTCCTTTTTTCTATTCTGTATTTACTACTCCATATTTTCTATTCTATTCTACATTTTATTTTCATTCTATTCCCTTTTATTCCGTTCTATTCCATTCCATTCCATATTTTCTTTTCTAATTCGATTTCCTTTTTCTATTCCCTGTTCTATTCTATTCCATATTTTCTACTGTATTCGATTCCATTTTTCTATTCTGTATTTACTACTCCATATTTTCTATTCTATTCTATTCTACATTTTATTTTCATTCTATTCCCTTTTATTCCGTTCTATTCTATTCCATTCCATATTTTCTATTCCATTCCATATTTTCTTTCCTGTTCTAATTCTATTTCCTTTTTCTATTCCCTGTTCTATTCTATTCATATTTTCTACTGTATTCGATTCCTTTTTTCTATTCTGTAATTACTACTCCATATTTTCTATTCTATTCTATTCTATTCTACATTTTATTTTCATTCTATTCCCTTTTATTCCGTTCTATTCCATTCCATTCCATATTTTCCATTCCATTCCGTATTTTCTTTTCTAATTCTATTTCCTTTTTCTATTCCCTGTTCTATTCCATTGCATATTTTCTATTCCATTCCGTATTTTCTATTCCATTCCGTATTTTCTTTCCTATTCTAATTCTATTTCCTTTTTCTATTCCCTGTTCTATTCTATTCCATATTTCTACTGTATTCGATTTTTTTCTATTCTGTATTTACTACTCCATATTTTCTATTCTATTCTATTCTATTCTATTCTACATTTTATTTTCATTCTATTCCCTTTTATTCCGTTCTATTCCATTCCATATTTTCTTTCCTATTCTAATTCGATTTCCTTTTTCTATTCCCTGTTCTATTCCATTCCATATTTTCTATTCCATTCCGTATTTTATTTCCTATTCTAATTCTATTTCCTTTTTCTATTCCCTGTTCTATTCCATTGCATATTTTCTATTCCATTCCAATATTTTATTTCCTATTCTAATTCTATTTCCTTTTTCTATTCCCTGTTCTATTCCATTCCATATTTTCTAGTCGATTCCCTTATTCTGTGTTTACTACTACATATTTTCTATTCTATTCTGCATTTTCTATCGTCTTCCGTTCCATAGTCCCTATTCCGTAAGGCAAATGAACAAGGGGCACGCAGGCGCAGAAGCGCCGCCCCTGCCACACGACCACGTAGAAAGCGAGAGTTAATTCATAACCCTTTGATCTATTTTTAGAACCAGGCGGAAGTAGCCCCACCGAAGCGGGGCCTCAAAAAATTAACGGAAACTCATAAATGTTCCTCTCCACGGAAATCTTTAGTAAAAGGCGAAAGATTTATACGATCTGAAGAGAAACCAGAGTATACCTTACTCCGGCCACCGACACCGAGCCCTACGGAGGAGATGGACACATAGGTAAGGACGACCGAGGCCAACCATGTATTCGTGGATGAACCGAAAGGCTTTTTCAATATTTTCGCCGGTTCTAAAATCGGGACTTCTGCACGAAGCGAAACGGTGCACCCGTCACGGGAGAGTCGCGGGTCTTTCCTCTTCGCAAAGTATCACGGTTGAAGCCGATGCAAATGAGGCTACCCATCTCCCCGCCTCCGAATCAAGAGCGGCGCTCAGATCGGAGCCACGCCTCCAGTGGGTGCAAAGTGACGTCAGCTAAACGAGGCGTGCCTCTTCTCCAGCCTTTGAAAACGATACGAGGCGGATACAACACTTTCACCTGCAGCCACGCCACAGGGACCCGAGGGAGGGGGGGGGATAATTGGCATCTATGGGTGGTTGGGAAGGAATTCATGTAGAATAGAAAAGAAAATATGGAATGGACCGGAACGGAACAGAACAGAAAACATGGAATGGAATATAATAGAGTAGAATATAATGGAATGGGATAGAATAGAATAGAAAATATGGAATGGGATGGAATAGAAAAGAAAATATGGAATGGAATAAAAAAGAAAACATGGAATGGAGTGTAGAGAATAGAATAGAATATATGGAATGGAATGGAACAGAACAGAAAATATGGAATGGAATGGAATAAAAAAGAAAACATGGAATGGAGTGTAGAGAATAGAATAGAATATATGGAATGGAATGGAACAGAACAGAAAACATGGAATGGAATATAATAGAGTAAAATATAATGGAATGGGATAGAATAGAATAGAAAATATGGAATGGAATGGAATAGAAAAGAAAATATGGAATGGAATGGAATAGAAAAGAAAACATGGAATGGAGTGTAGAGAATAGAATATATGGAATGGAATGGAACAGAACAGAAAATATGGAATGGAATGGAATAAAAAAGAAAAGAAAATATGGAACGGAACAGAATAGAAAAGAAAATATGGAATGAAATAGAATAGAAAAGAAAATGAACAGAACTTAATAGAAAATAGAAAGGAAAATATGGAATGGAATAGAATAGAAAAGATAATATGGAATTGAATAGAATAAAATAGAATAGAAAAGAAAAGAAAATATGGAATGGAATAGAATGGAACGGAATAGAACAGAACAGAATAGAAAATATGGAATGGAACAGAATAAAATAGAAAAAAGAAAATATGGAATGAAACGGAACGGAATAGAAGAGAACAGAATAGAAAATATGGAGTAGAATTGACTGAAATAGAAAATAAAATAAAATATGGAATGGAACAGAAGAGAACAGAACAGAACAGAGTAGAAAATATGGGATGGAATGGAATGGAATAGAAAATAGAATTCTTTTATTGGCTAAGCGGACACACAAGGAATTTGTCTGGTGCAGATGCTCTCAGTGTGCATAAAAAGACAAGATACATTCATCAAGAATCATAAGGTGGTGAGGGAATTATTGGTGCACCTTATATAGCCTGGGAGAATCTCAACACGTCAAGGTCGAAGGATGAGAGCCTGCTGAGCCGAGCAGCCGGTTTCCCAAAACAAAGAGCTTGTGCTGTATTGTTGGAGACTGGACAGCGGGTGGCCAAGGAGGGGAAATGGGAGATTTTAACTATGCCGCTTTTGCAGGGAAACTTCAGATCTGGCTTTGCTTTCTACTCTGCCTGTATGGATCTATCAGTAAAGTGATACTCTTGGTATAGAATAAGAGAGTTGGAAGGGACCTTGGAGGTCTTCTAGTCCAACCCCCTGCCTAGGCAGGAAACCCTATACCGTTCCAGACAAATGGCTATCCAGCATCTTCTTAAAGACTTCCAGTGTTGGGGCATTCACAACTTCTGGAGGCAACTTCTGTTCCACTGGTTAATTGTTCTAACTGTCAGGAAATTTCTCCTTAGTTCTACGTTGTTTCTCTCCTTGATTAGTTTCCACCCATTGCTTCTTGTTCTACCCTCAGGTGCCTTGGAGAATAGCCTGACTCCCTCTTCTTTGTGGCAACCCCTGAGATATTGGAAGACTGCTATCCTGTCTCCCCTGGTCCTTCTTTCTATTAAACTAGCCATGCCCAGTTCCTGCAGCCGTTTTTCGTATGTTTTAGCCTCCAGTCCCCTAGTCCTCTTTGTTGCTCTTCTATAAAGAGATGAGGCTGATGCTGAACAAGGCAGGGAAGAGAACAAGAGGGGTGCAAATTCAAGTAGTCCTCAGCTTATGACACAACTGAGCCCAACATTTCCATCCCTAAGCGAGACCGTTGTTAAGTGAGCTTTGCCCCCTTTTATGACCACGGTCGTTAAGTGAATCACTGCCGTTGTTCAGGGAGCCACACAGCTGTGAAGCAAATCTGGCTTCCCCGATCACGTGACCCTCCAGGACTCCCCAACCGTCATAGATAGAATCAGGTCCAAATTTTGCTCACGTGCCCCTTGGGAACGACGCAACGGTCATAAGTGTGAAAACAGTCCTCTTTTTCCGGTGGCTTAGTGACCATTCATAGTCACAACGGATGTACACACCGTTATTTACAACGGTGGTCATAAGTCAAGGACTGCTGCATGTAATTTAGCCTTGAGTTGTAATGCATGTAGTCCTCGGCTTACAACACTCCGTTTAGTGACCGTTCGAAATAACATCACTGAAAAAAGTGACTTAGGACCATTTTTCACACTTACGACCGTTCCAGCATCCCTGTGATCAGAATTCAGACAACTGTCTCCTATTTATGACGGTCGTGTCAACTCATAAAGCATTTGCATGACTGTTATCAAGCTGCCATGGTGAGGAAAGGGGGAGGGGCGCATTCCACGCTAGAGTCGGATCTCAGATTATTACCGCAGCAGGCTTGGGAGGGGTGCAACTCCTTGGAAAATGTGATTTATGACACAGACTGAGGGAAGAAACGGGGGCACAGTTCAGCCGTAATTCAAAGGAGGTTTAGATCTGACTGCAAGGAGACGTTGCCGAAATGGAGTTCCTAACAAAGGACTCGATTGCTTTTGAAACTTGGCTGGAGGCTCATGAATTAATGAGGGCGTCTTTCGGAAGCCTGACGGGTCACATTGTCCCCGGGATCACGTGATTCCCCTTTGGGCGACCTTCGACCACAAGCAAAAACAATGGGGGCAGCCCAGTGGTGGGTTTCAAAATTTTTTTGAACCTACTCTGTGGGTGTGGCCTCCTTTGTGGGAGTGGCTTGCCAGCCATGTGACATGGTGGAAGTGGCTTGCCGGCCATGTGTTCTCTCTCTCTCTCTCTCTCTCTCTTGCCTTCCTTTTGTCTCTCTGCCTTTCTTTTTTTCTTTCATCTCTCTCTCACTTTATTTCTTTCTTCCTTACTTCCTTTCTTTCGCTTTCTCTTTCTCTCTGTGTGTGAGTCTCTCTCTGTGTGTGTGTGTGTGTGTGTGTGTGTATGTGTGTGAGTGGTGGGTTTGACGAACTGGTTCTACCGAACTGGTGCGAACTGGTAGAAACCCACCTCTGGGGAGCCCGATTCCCTTAACAACTGTGTGACTAATTTAACAGCTGCGGTGATTCCCTTAACAACCATGACGAGAAAGGTCGTAAAACGGGGCAAAACCCACTTAGCGGCTGTCTCACTTAACAACCTAAATTTTGGGCTCCATTGTGGTTGTAAGTTGAGTAATATCCCTCCGAAAACGGGGATAGAGGGGAAAAAACGGGGGCACAATCATTGTCTAGGGATATGCATATACATATACATATACATATACATATACATATA
Source organism: Thamnophis sirtalis (assembly GCF_051295495.1). Lineage (NCBI taxonomy): Eukaryota > Metazoa > Chordata > Lepidosauria > Squamata > Natricidae > Thamnophis > Thamnophis sirtalis. The sequence continues at coordinate 94,546,055 of NW_028261387.1, forward strand.
CATATACATATACATATACATATACATATACATATACATATACATACACATACATACCAGGGGTGGGTTTCAACATTTTTAGAACCTATTGTGTAGGTGTGGCCTGCTTTGTGGGAGTGGCTCGGTGGTCATGTGACTGGGGGCGTGGCTTGGTGGGTGTGTGACCAGGTGGGCGTGGCCAACTTCAAAAATGTGGTGAAACTCACTTAACAACGCTCTTGCTTAGCAACCAAAATTTTGGGCTCAATTGTGGTAATAAGTTCTCTTTCTTTCTCTCTCTCTCTCTCTCTCTCTCTCTCTCTCTCTCTCTCACACACACACACACACACACACACACTTTCTTTCCTTCCTTCCTTCTGTCTCTCTCCACCTCTTTCCTTCTCTCTCTCCCACTTTCTTTTTCTTTCTTTTTTCTTTCTCTTTCTATCTTTGTCCCTCTCTCGTTTCTCTCACTCTCCCTCCATTCCTTCCTTCCTTCTTTCCTTTCTTGTGTGTATCTCTTCCTTTCCTGTGTATATCTCTCTTCCTTCCTTCCTTCCTTCCTTCCTTCCTTCCTTCCTTCCTTCCTTCCTTCCTTCCTTCCTTCCTTCCTGAACAGGTTCCAAAAGGTACACTAAATTTCGCGAACCGGTTCTGGCGTTCTGGTGCGAACCTGGAGAAACCCACCCCTGATACATACATACATACATACATACATACATACATACATACACACACACACACACACACACACACACACACACACACATATCCGTAAATTTCAAAAAAAGAAGAAGCCGAATGCTTGCATGAGAGCAATTGCACATTTTCCAGGCGTCTTGTTTTTGATAGATGTTAACATTAGGCAGAGAAATTAGACAGGAGAGAAAATAATGTGCAGTGAAGCATGTGGAAGTCATAAAAGAGCAGATTTCCACGGCTCTCTGGCATCGCCCGGGAGTCTGTGACCCAGCGATTAAGGCGAAGAGGCCACAGGTACCAGCAGGAGCCAAAGGAAGAGACGGCCCCTTATTTCGTCAGGCAGAAAATTCCCTTTGATGCCCCATCCTTGTTTTTCTTTTTTTTCTTTTTTTTGCAAAAATTATTATTATTTATTTGGGGTGGAGATATTTATTCGGAACAAAACATCCTGCTGAAGTTGCAAACCCCGTCGGAGAGGCAGCGCACAAGAAATAGAAACAATATGTTTACATCAGTTTGTTCCAATGCTGGCAACTTTAAAAATGGATGAACTATGACTCCCAAGGCTGCCTGGGGAATTCTGGGAGTTGAAGTCCATACATCCCATAGTTGTTAAGGCTGCCTGAGGAATTCTGGGAGTTGAAGTCCACACATCCTATAGTTACTAAGGCTGCCTGAGGAATTCTGGGAGTTGAAGTCCACACGTCTTATGGTTGCTAAGGCTGCCTGGGGAATTCTGGGAGTTGAAGTCCATACATCCCATAGTTGTTAAGGCTGCCTGAGGAATTCTGGGAGTTGAAGTCCATACATCCTATACTTACTAAGGCTGCCTGGGGAATTCTGGGAGTTGAAGTCCATACATCCTATACTTACTAAGGCTGCCTGGGGAATTCTGGGAGTTGAAGTCCATACATCCTATACTTACTAAGGCTGCCTGAGGAATTCTGGGAGTTGAAGTCCACACGTCTTATGGTTGCTAAGGCTGCCTGGGGAATTCTGGGAGTTGAAGTCCATACATCCCATAATTGTTAAGGCTGCCTGAGGAATTCTGGGAGTTGAAGTCCATACATCCCATAGCTGTTAGGGCTGCCTGGGGAATTCTGGGAATTAAAGTCCACATATCCTATACTTACTAAGGCTGCCTGAGGAATTCTGGGAGTTGAAGTCCACATATCCTATACTTACTAAGGCTGCCTGGGGAATTCTGGGAATTGAAGTCCATACATCCTATACTTACTAAGGCTGCCTGGGGAATTCTGGGAGTTGAAGTCCATACATCCTATACTTACTAAGGCTGCCTGGGGAATTCTGGGAGTTGAAGTCCATACATCCCATAATTGTTAAGGCTGCCTGAGGAATTCTGGGAGTTGAAGTCCATACATCCCATAGCTGTTAGGGCTGCCTGGGGAATTCTGGGAATTAAAGTCCACATATCCTATACTTACTAAGGCTGCCTGAGGAATTCTGGGAGTTGAAGTCCATACATCCTATACTTACTAAGGCTGCCTGGGGAATTCTGGGAGTTGAAGTCCATACATCCTATACTTACTAAGGCTGCCTGGGGACTTCTGGGAGTTGAAGTCCATACATCCTATACTTACTAAGGCTGCCTGAGGAATTCTGGGAGTTGAAGTCCACACGTCTTATGGTTGCTAAGGCTGGGGAATTCTGGGAGTTGGTCTTATAATTGCTAAGGCTGGATGGGGAATCCTGGGAGTTGAAGTCCACTCACTTCTCGTGAACTCTATCCCGTATTTCGAAGTACCCTCTTCCCTGGCCGCCCAAGCTGGGTAAAATCTATGTTGCGGTGGGAATTCAAGGAAATAATCTTGGAATGTTTCCTTGGAAAACCGAACCACGGCTAATTCCTTGCAAGGCCAATTGTCCTAAATTAACAATGGGGTGTTTTCCCTACCACCACCACCACCACCCATATGGAAATTCGGCTGAGGACTGCGAAAAAGAGGGGGTCCGATAAGGTGAGACGGCACCACTTTGCATTACGCTGTCTGCCCAAGACTAATAGCCCATTAGACGTTTTGGCGCCTGAAGCTTTCTCACGGGTGGTTAAAAGGCGGGGGAAAAGGTTAATTTTGCAGTTCTCGAAAGATGTCTCAACATCCATTGTCCCTGGCAAACCTTACATTCTAGTAAGTGGCTTAAAACGCTACTCCTGATTTGCATCAAACCAGCCTTTCAAGGATTCCTAATGGGTAAATAATTCTTGGGCCATAAGAAAGGCTGAGGGCCAAAGAATGGAGGTCTTTGAACTCTGGTGCTGGAGAAGACTCCTGTGAGTCTCTTGGACTGCAAGGGGATCCAACCAGTCAGCCCTACAGGAGGTCAACCCTGACTGCTCTTTAGAAGAGGAAACTCAAAGACTTTGGCCACCTAAGGAGAAGGAAGAAGGACTCCCTGGAGAAGAGCCTCATGCTGGGAACGACGGAGGGCAGGAAGAAGGGGACGGCAGAGAAGGAGGGGGCTGGATGGAGTCACCGAAGCAGCCGGCGTGAGCTTCAATGGACTCCAGAGGATGTTAGAGGGCAGGAAGGCCTGGAGGAACGTTATCCAAGGGGTCGCGATGGGTCGGACATGACTTTGCAACTAACCACAACAATATATAGATATGATAGAGAGACAGATAGGCAGACAGACATTTATTGAGAGAAAGATGATAGGTGATAGATAGATAGATAGATAGATAGATAGATAGATAGATAGATAGATAGATGGATGGATGGATGGATGGATGGATGGATGGATGGATGGATGGATGGATGGATGGATGAACAGACACTGATTGAGAGAAAGATAACAGGTAATAAATAGATATAGATAGATAGATAGATAGATAGATAGATAGATAGATAGATAGATAGATAGATAGACAGACAGACAGACAGGTAGGTAGGTAGGTAGATAGATAGAATGATAGATAGATAGATAGATAGATAGATAGATAGATAGATAGACAGACAGACAGACAGACAGACAGACAGACAGACAGATAGATAGACAGACAGACAGGCAGACAGACATTAATAATGATATAGACTAGAGAGAGACAGACAGACATTGATGGAGAGAAAGATGACAGGTATTATATAGATCTTTGAACTCTGGTGCTGGAGAAGACTCCTGCATTGAGTCCCTTGGACTGCAAGGCCATCCAAGCGGTCAGTCCTAGAGGAGATCCACCCTGGCTGCTCTTTAGAAGGCCGGATCCTGAAGAGGAAACTCAAATGCTTTGGCCACCTGATGAGAAGGAAGAAGGACTCCCTGGAGAAGAGCCTCATGCTGGGAACGATGGAGGCAAAAGGAGGGGATGGCAGAGAAGGAGGGGGCTGGATGGAGTCACTGAAGCAGCCGGCGTGAGCTTCAATGGACTCCAGAGGGTGTTAGAGGACAGGAAGGCCTGGAGGAACGTTATCCATGGGGTTGCAATGGGTCGGACATGACTTCATAACTAACAACAACAAAATTCTTGGATTGATCTGCTCTCTCTGAGTCACGTTTGCAGCCTCCGTGGGGTGTCCCCCCCCCAATCAGAATAGAGTTGGAAGGGACCTTGGAGGTCTTCTAGTCCAACCCCTTGCTCAAGCAGGAGGCCCTATACCATTTCAGACCAGTGGCTGCCCAGTCTTTTCTTTAAAATCACCAGTGATGGAGCATCCACAACTTCTGGAGGCAAGGAGTTCCACTGGTTAATTGTTAACACTGTTAGGAAGTTTCTCCTCAAGGCCAGGTTGCTTCTCTCCTTGATTAGTTTCCATCCATTCTTTCTTGTCTTCTGCTGCTTTGGAGAATATCTTGACTCCCTCTTCTTTGTGGCAACCCCTGAGATATTGGAAGGCTGCTATCCTGTCTCCCCTGGTCCTTCTTTCTATTAAACTAGACATCCCCAGTTCCTGCAACCGTTCTTCATATGTTTTAGTCTCCAGTCCCCTAATCCTCTTTGTTGCTCTTCTCTGCACTTTTTCCAAAGTCTCCACATCTTTTTTATGAGGAGGTGACCAAAATTGGCTGCAGGATTCCAGGTGTGGCCTTACTAAGGCAATACTAATACTTCACGTGATTTTGATTCTATGTTTATACAGAGGAGGAGGAGGAGGAGGAGAAAGTAGTCCTCACTTAGTGACTTCTTGCTCAGCAAACCATTCGAAGTTACAACGGGGCTCAACCAGAAGACTTATGGCCGGTCCTTGGAAGTTGTGGCTGTCGGAGTGTCCCCACAGTCACAGCATCACAACTAGCAATAGCAATAGTCAAATTTGTATTTGTATTTGTATTTTATTATTTGTATGCCGGCCTTCTCCGGGAGGACTCAGGGCGGCGAACAATTCAAGGGGGAAAAAGGGGGAACATAAAAAGACAAAACACAAATAATAAAAATAGGCAACAGTCGCACAACCATACATGTCGAGAGGGGAGGGAACTCATCACCCCCAGGCCTGCCGGCAAAGCCAGGTTTTGACGGCTTTTCGGAAGGCCTGGAGAGAGGTGAGGGTCCGAATCTCTGCGGGGAGTTCATTCCAGAGGGCCGGAGCTGCCACAGAGAAGGCCCTCCCCCGGGTAATAGCCAGGTGGCATTGGCTGGTAGATGGCACCCGGAGGAGGCCAACCCTGTGAGATCTAATGGGTTTGTGGGAGGTAAATGTAGGTGATTTTGTTTTTCTCCTTCAATCTTAATTTTGAGTTCCTTCGGGCTCCCTCTAGTGTTCATAGTCCAATCCGATCATGTTTTTTTAAGAATTCTAAACAAAAGCATTTCCCATGGGGAGAATAATTAATTCCAAAATAATTAATTTCCAATCTACCTAATTTCCAATCATTGGTAACTTTCCAAAATGAAAGCTCCAATCACTCATTCCGCTATTTATTCCTTTAAATATAGTCCTTAAAGTTGTTTTTAAAACAATTAATTTTTATATGATTCCCCCTTCCTGCTTTATCTGTAAGCCGCCCTGAGTCTCTCGAGAGTGGGAGGCATACAAATCCTAATAAACCTCAAAGCTTTTAAAACATCTTTTACTAAGGATTGAAAGAAGCTGTGGATTCAATGGGTTTTAATAGCAATAGCAATAGCAGTTAGACTTATATGCCGCTTCATAGGGCTTTCAATAGCAGCAATAGCAGTAGACTTATATACCGCTTCATAGGGCTTTAAGCCCTCTCTAAGCGGTTTACAGAGAGTCAGCATATTGCCCCCAACAATCTGGGTCCTCATTTTACCCACCTCGGAAGGATGGAAGGCTGAGTCAACCCTGAGCCGGTGAGATTTGAACCGCTGAACTGCTGATCTAGCAGTCAGCTGAAGTAGCCTGCAGTGCTGCATTTAACCACCGCGCCACCTCGGCTCCTCCTTTCAGCCCTCTCTAAGCGGTTTTCAGCCCTCTCTAAGCGGTTTACAGAGTCAGCATATCGCCCCCAACAACAATCCGGGTCCTCATTTCACCCACCTCGGAAGGATGGTAAGGCTGAGTCAACCTTGAGTTGGTGGGATTTGAACCGCCGAACTGCCGAACTAGCAGTCAGCTAAAGTAGCCTGCAGTACTGCAACTCTAACCACTGCGCCACCTCGGCTCTCAACCGGGGCACTCGGGAACCGGCAGACAGTTAACAATGGCCACAGATTCCCACAGCCACATCCTCACCCCTTGTCATCATCAAAAGAAGTCAAGTCAAGGAGGAAACCAGCCAGCCAGCACACACACACACACACACACACACACACACACACACACACACACACACGATATTGTGCTTAACGACTTGCACGGGATTCCTTAACAACCACAACCTGAACTGTCAGATCGCATTTAATTTCGTGGTACAAGGTTGCAATGACAATAAAGTAAAATAAAGTAAAGTACATGGATTGTGTTAGCTTTTTGTGGGGGGGGGGGGGCTGGCATATTGGAAAAGAAGATGATTCCTTCCTCTTTGGGGCAGCCCCTCAAATCCTGGATGACAGCTGTTATGTCCCCCCCCCCCCTGGTCCTTCTTTACTCTAGATTTGCCATGTCCAAATCCTGCAACTGTTCTTCCTCGGTTTTAATCTCCAGGCCAGTGTTTCTCAACCTTGGCAACTTGAAGATGTCTGGACTTCAACTCCCAGAATTCCCCAGCCAGCATTCGCTGGCTGGGGAATTCTGGGAGTTGGAATCCAGACATCTTCAAGTTGCCAAGGTTGAGAAACACTGCTCCAGGCCTTTGATAATCTTAGTTGCTCTTCTCTGCACTTTTTCTTTGCGATAGAACAATTTTTTTATTTTCCATTTTCATAGCACATAATCCCATGTATACTCTTACATAGTCAATATCATGTTGTATTATTAAGTAATGACATCAATTCATCTTGCCATCAACTACCAAAGAAAGAAAGGGGGGAAAAAGCCAGTTATTGGCTCTTCTGCTCTCCATACACCATATTTATACTTTATACGACACTTTCTTCCCCCTCTCTCCTCCCCCTTTCTACATCCTTTCTTCCCTCCATCATTTTCTACTCTACTTCCCCTTCCTTTCTCCTTCTCCTCTCTCCCCTTACCACTCCTCCTTGTACACCTCATCTTCCCCCGTCACCCTCTCTCCTGTCCCTCTCTTCCTATCTTTCTTCTCTCCTCTGCTTCCCACTCTTCTACATCCTGTCTTCCCTCCATCCTTTTCTACTCTACTTCCCCTTCCTTTCTCCTTCTGCTCTCTCCCCTTACCACTCCTCCTTATAAACCTCATCTTCCCCCTTCACTCTCTCTCCTGTCCCTCTCCTCTTATCTTTCTTCTCTCCTCTGCTTCCCACTCTTCTACATCCTGTCTTCCCTCCATCCTTTTCTACTCTACTTCCCCTTCCTTTCTCCTTCTGCTCTCTCCCCTTACCACTCCTCCTTATACACCTCATCTTCCCCCTTCACTCTCTCTCCTGTCCCTCTCCTCTTATCTTTCTTCTCTCCTCTGCTTCCCACTCTTCTACATCCTGTCTTCCCTCCATCCTTTTCTACTCTACTTCCCCTTCCTTTCTCCTTCTGCTCTCTCCCCTTACCACTCCTCCTTGTACACCTCATCTTCCCCCCTCACCCTCTCTCCTGTCCCTCTCTTCCTATCTTTCTTCTCTCCTCTGCTTCCCACTCTTCTACATCCTTTCCTCCCTCCATCCTTTTCTACTCTACTTCCCCTTCCTTTCTCCTTCTGCTCTCTCCCCTTACCACTCCTCCTTGTACACCTCATCTTCCCCCGTCACCCTCTCTCCTGTCCCTCTCCTCCTATCTTTCTTCTCTCCTCTGCTTCCCACTCTTCCTCTCATTCCCTTGGTGTATTTCAGCTTCTGAGCAAACTCCCTTTTGTGTTGATGGTATTTATAATTCCATTTCAATATACATAAAAAAGAAAAAAATAGCAGTATACATAGCAATAGCAGTAGACTTATATACCGCTTCATAGGCCTTTCAGGCCTCTCTAAGCGGTTTACAGAGAGTCAGCATATTGCCCCCAACAATCTGGGTCCTCATTTTACCCACCTCGGAAGGATGGAAGGCTGAGTCAACCCTGAGCCGGTGAGATTTGAACCGCTGACCTGCTGATCTAGCAGTAGCCTGCAGTGCTGCTTTTAACCACTGCGCCACCTTGTGCAGTGGTTAAATGTACAATTTAAATGTACATTTAATGTACATTGTAAATGTACAATTATCCAACATCCCTCCTCCAACTTAGTAAACTCACTTAGCAACAGAAATTTTAGGCTCCACTGTGACCGTAAGTTGAGGACTACCTGCCTAGGGTCTCCTGCTTGAACGAGAGGTTGGACTAGAAGACCTTCAAGGTCCCTTCCAGCCCTGATTCTATATTCTAAGCCACTAAAAGCAGGCTGTCTGAGATCCAGCTCCTGTATATCAGTATGTGTGGTTTTTTAATAAAATATACTTTTTTATTTTCCATTTTCATAACATATAATCACATGTATACTATTACATAGTCAATATCCTATTGTATTAAGTAGTAATTACATCAGTTCCTCTTGTCATCAACGCCCAGAAAGATAAAAACCCATTATTAGCTCTTCTGCTCTCCATACACCTCTTTCTTCTACCTCTCTCCTACCTCCTTTCTTCCCTCCATCATCCTTTTCTACTCTACTTCCCCTTCCTTTCTCCTTCTCCTCTCTCTTCATTCCACTCCTCCTTCTCCTCCTCATCTTACCCTCTTACCCTCTCTCCAATTCCTCTCTTCCCATCTTTCTTCTCTCCTCTGTTTCCTACTCTTCCTCTCTCCTATCCCTCTCTTCCCATCTTTCTTCTCTCCTCTGTTTCCCACTCTTCCTCTCATTGGTGTATTTCCGCTTCTGAGCAAACTCCATTCTATGTTGATGGTATTTATGCTTCCCTATTCAATATACTTAACATATCTTAGTTTTAAAGAAAAAATAAGAGAAGACAGTATACATGTGCAATCAAATTACATTAAAATCTAACACCCCTCGTCAAGCCTAATATTCATCCCTCCCTCCCCCCAACCCCCCCCCCAGCCTTCCCTCCCCCCGACTTCTCAGAACCCATACACGGTATAAATCTTTAACAAAAACAGTCTAAAATATATTGGGAAAAAGAATAGAAAATTGATAACATCTTTACATTGAACTTAGCTCCTTCTTGCTTAAATTGTTTAAAGTAAGCCCACTGTATATCAGTATGGATGCTCACAGCTCAACAGATCAAGCCCAGATATGACTTCCCCAATGTCCCGTGTTAAAACGACCTCCTGCAGCAGTGGTGGGTTTCAAAAATTGTTGGAAACCTACTCTGTGGGTGTGGCCTCCTTTGTGGGAGTGGCTTGCCACCCATATGACCGGATGGGAGTGGCTTGCTGACCATGTGACCGGATACAAAATTATGAATTAGTACTTAGGTCGGTCCAAGTAGATATTCAGAAGTTAGTGGTTAGAAGCAATCATAAAGCAAGAGCCAAGGTGGCGCAGTGGGTAGAGTGCAGTACTGCAGGCTACTTCAGCTGACTGCAGTTCTGCAGTTCAGCGGTTCAAATCTCACCGGCTCAAGGTTGACTCAGCCTTCCATCCTTCCGAGGTGGGTGAAATGAGGACCCAGACTGTGGGGGTGATATGCTGACTCTGTAAACCGCTTAGAGAGGGCTGAAAGCCCTATGAAGCGGTATATAAGTCTAACTGCTATTGCTATAGATATGGAATTAAAACCAGAAATATTTTGTTGGCTATTTGAAAGGGAGTATTATATTTATATATATATATATATATATATATATATATATATATATATATATATATATATATATATATATATATATATATATATATATATATATATATATAATTTTACACATGTTAGCAGCTGCTGGAATTGTGTTTGCACAACAGTGGAAAAACAGAGATATATGTAAATGAAGGAATATTACAATGTGCAGGAATAAATAAATTGACAATTAAAATCAAGAAGGCTTTGAATACTTTTTCACGTGGGATTGGTTTTAGCCATTGCCAGCTAACGGAAACAGAAATTAGAAATCCAAAAGTATGAAAGAAAACACCAATTATGTAAAGAAAGGTTCCTAAAATGTATAAGGAAATATTACTAGATCGTTATTAATGCGTAGATAACCGCGGGACATTACACACCCACCAGTGGTGGGTTTCAAAAAAAATTTGGAGCCTCTTCTGTAGGTGTGGCCTGCTTTCCGGGTCCACTGGTGGAACCTCTTCTAACCGGTTCGGTAGATTTGACGAACCGGTTCTACCAAATAGGTGCGAACTGGTAGGAACCCACCTCTGTTCTGCAGTGACCCAACATTCCCAGGGAAAGCTAGAAAATGCCCAATATCTGCGTTCATACAACCAGTAAAGTTATGATTTGCTGAATGCTTAGTAGTGGAATTCCAAGGACGAGAAGGAACAGATGGAGACAAATCAAGGAGAGAAGCAACCGAGAATTAAGGAGGAATGTTCTGGCTGTGAGAACAATTAACCAGTGGAACAGAAGTTGCCTTCAGAAGTTGTGGGTGATTTCCAACACTGGATGTTTTTGAAGAAGGGACTGGATTATCGATTTGTCTGAAATGGTCTAGGATTTCCTGCCTGAGCAGGGGGTTGGGTTAAAAAAACCCTCCAAGGATCCTTCCAACTCCGTTATTCTTGTGTTGCAAAACAGGCAACTGGTCTTCTAGGAGGCTTTGGAGCCACATCTGTTGCACATCTGCTGGAGACGATGAGGCATAGACATCTGCTACAATCCGCACATTGTGGCAATGTTGGGAAGAATGCTATGTGATCGTGGCTTGTGCTGTACAGCTTCCAGCCACAGCTTTACAGAATAACAAGAGTTGGAAGGGACCTCGGAGGTCTTCTAGTCCAGCCCCCTGCTCAAGCAGGAGACCCTTACAGAATTACAGAATGACAAGAGTTGGAAGGGACCTCGGAGGTCTTCTAGTCCAGCCCCCTGCTCAAGCAGGAGACCCTTATGGAATTACAGAATAACAGAAGTTGGAAGGGACCTCAGAGGTCTTCTAGTCCAGCCCCCTGCTCAAGCAGGAGACTCTTACAGAATTACAGAATAACAAGAGTTGGAAGGGACCTCAGAGGTCTTCTAGTCCAGCCCCCTGCTCAAGCAGGAGACCCTTACAGAATTACAGAATAACAAGAGTTGGAAGGGACCTCGGAGGTCTTCTAGTCCAGGCCCCTGCTCAAGCAGGAGACCTTACAATCAACCCAGACAAATGGATGTCCAATCTTTTCAGCCATAACTTCTGGTGGCAAGCTGTTCCACTGATTAATTGTCCTCACTGTCGGGAAGTTTCTCCTGAATTCCAGATTGCTTCTCTCCTTGCTGAGTTTCCATCTGTTGCTTCTTGTTCTGCATTCAGGGGCTTTGGAGAATAGCTTGACCCTTATTTATTCATTTATTCATTTATTCATTTATTCATTTATTCATTTATTCATTTATTCATTTATTCATTTATTCATTTATTCATTTATTCATTTATTCATTTATTCATTTATTCATTTATTCATTTATTCATTTATTCAGCAATAGCAATAGCAGTAGACTTATATACCGCTTCATAGGCCTTTCAGCCCTCTCTAAGCGGTTTACAGAGAGTCAGCATATTGCCCCCAACAACAATCTGGGTCCTCATTTCACCCACCTCGGAAGGATGGAAGGCTGAGTCAACCCTGAGCCGGTGAGATTTGAACCGCTGACCTGCTGATCTAGCAGTAGCCTGCAGTGCTGCATTTAACCACTGCGCCACCTTGGCTCTTTTATTCATTATTCATTTATTCATTATTCATTATTCATTATTCATTATTCATTATTCATTTATTCATTATTCATCATTCATTCATTCATTCATTCATTCATTCATTCATTCCTTGGCATTTGTCAAACAAAAACGAGAAGAAGAATAAGAGAATATAAGTACAATGACAGGGACGATAGGCACATTAGTGCACTTATGCACGCTCCATCTACTGACCACTTAAGCGTGAAGTAAAGTCCACGGAAGTCAAATTGTAACTGAAACTGAAAATTTGTAGCTGAGACAACCGAATCAGGTAGGCCATTCCAGACTTTGACAACTCCATTAAAGGTAAAGGTACAGGTTCCCCTCGCACATCTGTGCCAGTCATTCCCGCCTCTAGGGGGCGCTGCTCACCTCCGTTTCAAAGCCAAAGAGCCAGCGCTGTCCGAAGACGTCTCCGTGGTCATGTGGCCGGCAAGACTCAACGCCCCCAAAGGCGCACAGAACGCTGTTCCCTTCCCACCAAAGGTGGTCCCTGTTTTTCTACTTGCATTTTTTACGTGCTTTCAAACTATTAGTTTGGCAGAAGCTGGGACAATTAATGGGAGCTCACTCCGTTAGGGATTCGAGCCTCCAAACTGCTGACCTTTTGATCGACAAGCTGAGCCACCACATCCCTATAGTCCTATATAGGAAGGTCTGTTAAATGGAGATTTCATTGTAATGAACTTTATTCCTTTCCTCTCTCCCCCTTTCCTTTCTTCTCCTTTCCCCTTTCTTTTCCTTTCCTCTTTCCTTTCCTTTCTCCTTCTTTCCTTCCTTCCTTCCTCTCTCCCCCTTTCCTTTCCTCTTTCTTTTCCTTTCCTTTCCTCTCCTCTTCTTTCTTCTTTCTTTTCCTTTCCTCTTTCCTTTCCTTTCTCCTTCCTTCCTTCCTTCCTTCCTTCCTCTCTCCCCCTTTCCTTTCCTCTTTCTTTTCCTTTCCTCTCCTCTCCTCTTTTCTTCTTTCTTTTCCTTTCCTCTTTCCTTTCCTCTCCTCTTCTTTCCTTTCTTTTCCTTTCCTCTTTCCTTTCCTTTCTCCTTCCTTCCTTCCTTCCTTCCTTCCTCTCTCCCTTCCTTTCCTTTCTTTTCCTTTCCTCTCCTCTCCTCTTTTCTTCTTTCTTTTCCTTTCCTCTTTCCTTTCCTTTCTCCTTCCTTCCTTCCTTCCTTCCTCTCTCCCCCTTTCCTTTCCTCTTTCTTTTCTTTTCCTTTCCTCTCCTCTCCTCTTCTTTCTTCTTTCTTTTCCTTTCCTCTTTCCTTTCCTTTCTCCTTCCTTCCTTCCTTCCTTCCTCTCTCCCCCTTTCCTTTCCTCTTTCTTTTCCTTTCCTCTTTCCTTTCCTTTCTCCTTCCTTCCTCTCTCCCCCTTTCCTTTCCTCTTTCTTTTCCTTTCCTCTTTCCTTTCCTTTCTCCTTCCTTCCTCTCTCCCCCTTTCCTTTCCTCTTTCTTTTCCTTTCCTCTCCTCTCCTCTTCTTTCTTCTTTCTTCTTTCTTCTTTCTTTTCCTTTCCTCTTTCCTTTCCTTTCTCCTTCCTTCCTTCCTTCCTTCCTTCCTTCCTTCCTTCCTTCCTTCCTTCCTTCCTCTCTCCCCCTTTCCTTTCCTCTTTCTTTTCCTTTCCTCTCCTCTTCTTTCTTCTTTCTTTTCCTTTCCTCTTTCTTTTCCTTTCTCCTTCCTTCCTTCCTCCGTCTTTCCTTTACTTTCTCCCTTCCGTTCTGTTTTCTCCACTCCCTTTCCTTTTCTTCAATTTACTTTCACTTTCTCTTTTAATCTTCCTGCTGTGAAGTTCCTGTAGTAGGGGAAAGGCAGGTCTGTTATTTCTGGATGCTGTTCATCCTGTTCATCTTTGTGGCAGCTCCTCGGGTATAATTTATATATTTTATATTAGTAATCTATAAATGTATACAATGCAGATTTCCATGGGCCCAAAGGCCTCCTTCCAATCCTATTATTCTTCTATAATTTTGTCCTTCCACGTCAAGATTTCTCAACCTTAAGAACCAAGATAATGTAGGTGGGCTGACTAATTTCCAGAATTTATAGACCTGCCCTCGTGCCATCAAAAGTGGGCTTTCTCTTTTTAAAAACAACAATAATCCAAAAACTTTGCATTTTTTCCTAGGGGACGTATTTTCTTTGCGTGCATAAGTGTGCGTTTTTATTGTTGTTGGTTTTCTTTTTTTGCAACTTTGTTCTTCAGCAAAGTTTGCCGACAATTCCTCTATTTAATCCAGAATTGTGGAGGGTTTTTTTTTTTGACCTGTACACAATTTTTCCAAGCTGAGAAATCGTTCCAGATTTTCTGTGCCGCGCATCGTAAATTTGATGCTTGTTGGTGTCTCAAGAGTTTCCATTTTGGGCAGCTACGTTGCGAAGTTGGAGAAGAAACTAGTAACAAATTTCCCCTTGTAGACAGGATTGAAACCACTAGCAAATTACATGAC
>NW_028261387.1:94562967-94615165 GCF_051295495.1 Thamnophis sirtalis
GTGCCTTCTGCGCATATGCTTCGCTCACGCGGGTGGCATGCACACGGCTTAGAAAACGTGGCTGAATAGGACGGAATCAAACCGGAGTGGATGGGCGGCACCCGTAGATCTGCAGTCACCAGTTCGCCCGAACCAGTCCGAACTGGCTGAATACATCACTGATCAGATTCCAAGGGAATCACTGCTGGCTGTTCTTGTTGCACAAAATAGAATGGAGAGAAGCTTTTAGACAGATGCATCTTATATATTTGGTGTATATAATTTGGTACTCGGTAGAAATAAAGATGGCTATATATATTGACTAAGCAGGAGATAATTCAGAAATTTACAGGGTCAAATGCTTGGCTATCAGGCTGACTTTATCTGATGTTAGTTCTTTTTAAAAAAAATTGTACTAGGAATGGGAGCCACCTGGAAATCGTGAGGTGGTACGAAGAGGAAGAGAAAAATAGTGAAGTGAGGTAAAAAGTGAAGTGAAGTGGGGTATGATAAGCTAAGATGAGATTAAAAAAATAAAATAAAGCAAAATAAATTATAAAACATTAAATAAAATAATATATAAAATGTATAAAATAATGTATAAAATAATAATATATAAAATAATAATATATAAAATAATAATATATAAAATAATAATATATAAAATAATAATACATAAAATATATAAAATATATAAAATAAAATAAATGAATAAAAAGTAAAATAAAATAAATTTCCTGGGTCAATCACCAGGAAACGGTGAGTTCAAGTCCTGCCTTAGGCATGAAAGCCATCTGGGTTACTCTGGGCCAATCACCAGGAGACAGTGAGTTCTAGTCCTGCCTTAGGCATGAAAGCCTGCTGGGTGACTTTGGACCAATCACCAGGAGAGGGTGAGTTCTAGTCCTGCCTTAGGCATGAAAGTCATCTGGATGACTTTGGGCCAATCACCAGGAGACGGTGAGTTCTAGTCCTGACATAAATAGGAAAGCCATCTGGTCACCTTGGGCCAATCACCAGGAGACGGTGAGTTCTAGTCCCGCCTTAGGCCTGCTGGGTGACTTTGGGCCAATCACCAGGAGACAGTGAGTTCTAGTCCTGCCTTAGGCATGAAAGTCATCTGGGTGACTTTGGACCAATCACCAGGAGACGGTGAGTTCTAGTCCTGCCTTAGGCATGAAAGCCTGCTGGGTGACTTTGGGCCAATCACCAGGAGACAGAGAGTTCTAGTTCTGCCTTAGGCATGAAAGTCATCTGGGTTACTCTGGGCCAATCACCAAGAGATGGTGAGTTCTAGTCCTGCCTTAGGCATGAAAGCCTGCTGGGTGACTTTGGGCCAATCACCAGGAGACAGAGAATTCTAGTCCTGACATAAACAGGAAAGCCATCTGGTCACCTTGGGCCAATCACCAGGAGACGATGAGTTCTAGTCCCACCTTAGGCCTGCTGGGTGACTTTGGGCCAATCACCAGGAGACGGTGAGTTCTAGTCCTGCTTTAGGCATGAAAATCATCTGGGTGACTTTGGGCCAATCACCAGGAGACAGAGAGTTCTAGTCCTGCCTTAGGCATGAAAGTCATCTGGGTGACTTTGGGCCAATCACCAGGAGACGGAGAGTTCTAGTCCTGCCTTAGGCATGAAAAGCCAGTTCGGTGACTTTGGGCCAATCACCAGGAGACGGTGAGTTCTAGTCCTGCCTTAGGCATGAAAGAAGCTGGAGGACTTTGGGCCCCACACAATAACAGTAGTAAAGGCAGAATAAATTAAATCAAATAAACAAAAGTAAAAAAGTTGAAGCGTACATTACGATGGCATGACTCACGATCCACCCTTTCCTTCCTGTGTCCAAACATCGCCCAGATGTGCGCAAAGCATAAACAGTAACACTGCTGCACCTGTTTTGTTATTGGCCTGCCCCTGTAGGATTCTGGGAATTGAAGTCCGCGCATCTTAAAGCTGCCAAGTTGGAGAAACATGGCTTTAAACCAGGAGTCCGCAAACTTGGCAACTTGAAGACTTGTGGACTTCAACTCCCAGAATTCTCCAGCCAGCTATGCTGGCTGGAGAATTCTGGGAGTTGAAGTCCACAAGTCTTAAAGTTGCCAACTTTGAAGACCTCGGCTTTAAGCGATGGTTTTAGAATAAGCTACGGCACGAAACACAAGTTTGTTTTCCAGTCCCCAACGCTGCATCTAATGGCAGGATGCGAAACCCGGAGGAAGCTTTCAATTAAAGTTGCAGGAGGCTTTTTTTTCTGAATGGGTCTCACTTCTGTGAATATGGTTCGCATCAAACGATGAGGACAGCCACAGCATAGATGCCCCTAATCAGCTCCATGTGAACTTCTGTTTTTAATTTGCCGGGAGATAAAACAACAAAACAACTCCTTAGCAGTGCTAAAATATTGCCGGCTTGCCTCCTTCTTATAGCCTAGCCACGGAAGACTGTACCTTCACAGAATAACAGAGTTGGAAGAGATGGTATTCCAGCCTCTTCTTGAAAGTCTCCAGGGATGAAGCTCCCACAACTTCCGAAGGCAACCTCTGTTCCCTTTTGATTGTTCTGTCAGGAAATTCCTCCTTATTTCCAGGTTGAATCTCTCCTGGATCAGTTTCCATCCATTATTATTCCTTGTCTGGCCTTTGGGTCCTTTCGCTCTATGGCAGCCCCTCAAATATTGGAAGACTCCTATCATATCTCCTCTGGTCCTGCTCTTCACTAGACTAGCAATGCCCAATTCTTATAACTGTTCTTCAGATAGATAGATAGATAGATAGATAGATAGATAGATAGATAGATAGATAGATAGATAGATGACAGACAGACAGACAGACAGACAGACAGACAGACATGGATGGATGGATGGATGGATGGATGGATGGATGGATGGATGGATAAACAGAGTTGGGAGGGACCTTAGAGGTCATCTAGTCCAACCCCCTGCCCAAGCAGGCTACCCTACACCATTTCTGACAGATGGCAGTCCAGTCTCTTCTTGAAAGCCTCCAGGGATGAAGCTCCCACAACTTCCGAAGGCAACTTCTCTTCCATGGGTTGATTGTTCTCACCATCAGAAAGTTCCTCCTAATTTCCAGGTTGAATTTCTCCTTGATCAGTTTCCATCCATTATTCCCTGTCTGGCCTTCAGGTGCCTTGGAGAATAGGTTGACCCCCTTCCTCCTCTCTGGGGCAGCCCTTCAAATATTGGAAGATGCTCTCCTGTCTCCCCTGGTCCTTCTCTTCCCTAGACTAGCCAGGCCCAGTTCCCGCAACCGTCCTTCATCTGTTTGAGCCTCCAGTCACCTCATCCTCCTGGTTGCTCTTCTCTGCACTCTTTCTAGAGTCTCCACATTCTTTTTATAGTGTGGGGACCAAATCTGGATGCAGGATTCTAGGTGTGGTCTAGAAATGGGCGCCACTCCACCAGCTGCATTGGGTGCCAGTCTGTTCCCAGGTGCAATTCAAGGTGTTGGTGATCACCTTTAAAGTCCTTTGGGGCCTGGGCCCAGGCACCCAACCAGCTTTAATGCCTAAAGCAGGACTAGAACTCACCCTCTCCTGGTGTCTGGCCTAAAATCACCCACCCAGCTTTCATGCCTAAGGCAGGACTAGAACTCACTGTCTCCTGGTAATTGACCTAGTTACCCAACCAGCTTTCATGCCTAAGGAGAAACTAGAACTCTCCATCTCCTGGTGATTGACCCAAAGTCACCCAGCCAGCTTTGATGCTTAAGACGGGACTAGAATTCACTGTCTCCTGGTGATTGGTCCAAAGTCACCCAACCAGCTTTCATGCCTAAGGAGAAACTAGAACTCACTGTCTCCTGCTTTCTGGCCTAAAATCACCCACCCAGCTTTGATGCCTAAGGCGGGACTAGAACTCACCATCTCCTGGTGATTGGCCCAAAGTCACCCAGCCAGCTTTGATGCCTAAGGAGGGACTAGAACTCACCATCTCCTGGTGATTGGCCCAAAGTCACCCAGCCAGCTTTGATGCCTAAGGAGGGACTAGAACTCACCATCTCCTGGTGATTGGCCCAAAGTCACCCAGCCAGCTTTGATGCCTAAGGCAGGACTAGAACTCACCATCTCCTGGTGATTGGCCCAAAGTCACCCAGCCAGCTTTGATGCCTAAGGAGGGACTAGAACTCACCATCTCCTGGTGATTGGCCCAGACTAAATTTTGCCCCATTTTACGACCTTTTTTGCCACATTTGTTAAGTGAATCAGTGACGGGAGTTAAGTTGATAAGACAATTGTTAAATGAATCTGGCTTCCTCGTTGACTTCCCTTGTCAGAAGGTGGCAAAAGGGGATCCCACAACCCCGAGACCCTGCAACAGTCATAAGTACATGCCAGCGTCCCAATTTTGAACATGTCACCAAGGGGATGCTGCAATGGCCGTTCAGTGGGGGGGGGGGATGGTCATGAGTCACTTTTTTTCAGTGCCGTCGTAACTTGGAACGGTCACTTAATGATCTGTTGTAACCAGTGGTGGGTTTCAAAAAATTTTGAGATCTACTCTGTGGGTGTGGCCTCCTTTGTGGGAGTGGCTTGCCGGCCATGTGACCTGGTGGGAGTGGCTTGCCGGCCATGTGTTTTCTCTCTCCCTCTCTCTCTCTTTCCTTCCTTTTGTCTCTGTTCCTTTTTTCCTTTTTTCTTTCATCTCTCTCTCTCTTTTTCTTTCTTTCTTTTTTTATTTATTTATTTCTTCCTTTCTTTCTCTCTCTCTCTCTCTCTGTGTCAGTCTGTCTGTCTCCGTGTGCGTGTGTGTGTGTGTGTGTGTCAGTGGCGGGTTTCAAAAAATTTTGGGACCTCTTCTGTACGTGTGGCCTGCTTTCTGGTGGAACCTCTTCTCACCGGTTCGGTAGATTTGACGAACCGGTTCTACCAAACTGGTGCGAACTGGTAGGAACCCACCTCTGAACCCTTACCATATTTTGCTCCATTCTATATCTGTAAGTCAAATGTAGGTGATTGTGTTATCCTCCTTCAATCTTAATTTTGAGTTCCTTCGGGCTCCCTCTAGTGTTCATAGTCCAATCCGATCATGTTTTTTTAAGAATTCTAAACAAAAGCATTTCCCATGGGGAGAATAATTAATTCCAAAATCTAATTTCCAAGCTACCTAATTTCCAATCACTGGTAACTTTCCAAAATGAAAGCTCCAATCACTCATTCCGCTATTTATTCCTTTAAATATAGTCCTTAAAGTTGTTTTTAAAACAATTAATTTTTATATGATTTCCCCTTCCTGCTTTATCTGTAAGCCGCCCTGAGTCTCTCGAGAGTGGGCGGCATACAAATCCTAACAAACCTCAAACCTTTTAAAACATCTTTTACTAAGGATTGAAAGAAGCTGTGGATTCAATGGGTTTTAATAGCAATCGCAATGGCAGTTAGACTTATATACTGCTTCATAGGGCTTTCAGCCCTCTCTAAGCAGTTTACAGAGTCAGCATATCGCCCCCACAGTCTGGGTCCTCATTTCACCCACCTCGGAAGGAGGGAAGGCTGAGTCAACCCTGAGCTGTTGAGATTTGAACCGCCGAACTGCAGATAGCAGTCAGCTGAAGTGGCCTGCAGTACTGCACCCTAACCACTGCGCCACCTCGGCTCTTCTTTCACCATGAAATCTCACCAGAAGTCCCAAACTATTCCTTCTGCTAGCAACGATATCTGATAATTGTTGCAACTCATTCAAAGTGCTGCATTGGTATAAGCAGACTTGAAATTGTTTATACAACAGCTTAGAATACTCCCATCATCACTGACAAAGCTCGCCACTTGTATATAAAAAGAGAGCACACCCATTCCCTTCTAGTACTTGTTAGGGAAGAACACACCAACCAGCATACAGAGGCACTGCCGTTTAAAGAGGCTTTTACTTTCGTGGAAATAGAGGTATCAGAGTATATCAAACAGTCCAAGTCATACACGGATAAGACAGTCAGTCATCAACGTCTTTCAATTAAGGGATAATCCAAATAACATAGTCCAGTATCATATAATCAGTTCAGTACTCAAAGTTTGCTAGCAGTTGCAAAACTTACAATAGCTCATGGCACTTTCTAACAGCCAGCTTCCAAAACACTCAGATCAGATCAGCCCAGCATCTAACAAACAGAGAGCTAACCGTCACTCTGGCTCCCTCTTATGGCCGATTGAGGAAAAACAGCAACCAATCACATTTTACAGTATGATTTAAAGAAACAGGTATAGCATTGTTACATGATTCTCTCCTATAGATATGGAATTAAAACTAATCCATCAAAAGTGTTTTTTTTCCCAATTCAATGGACATAAGGCAGAACTAGAACTCACCATCTCCTGGGGATTCGCCCAAAGTCATCCAGGTGGCTTTCATGCCTAAAGAAGAGCTAGAACTCACCATCTCCAGGAGATTGGCCCAAAGTTACCCAGCCGGCTTTCATGCCTAAGGTGGGACTAGAACTCTCCATCTCCTGGTTTCTAGCCCTGGTGCCTTAACCACTAGACCAAATTGAATCACTTTGTCATTTTTCACTGTTTGCACATTTTGTGCAATAGACAAATGGCTGTCCAGTCTCTTCTTAAAGACTTCCAGTGTTGGGGCATTCACAACTTCTGAAGGCAACTTCTGTTCCACTGATTAATTGTTCTAACTGTCAGGAAATTTCTCCTCGGTTCTAAGTTGCTTCTCTTCTTGATTAATTTCCACCCATTGCTTCTTGTTCTGCTCTCAGGTTCCTTGGAGAATAGTTTGGCTCCCTCTTCTTTGTGGCAACCCCTGAGATATTGGAAGACTGCTCTCATCTCTCCCCTGGTCCTTCTTTTCATTAAACTACCCAGTTCCTGCAACTGTTCTTCATTTGTTTTAGCCTCCAGTCCCCTAATCCTCTTTGTTGCTCTTCTCTGCACTCTTTCCAGAGTCTCAACGTCTTTTTTATAATGAGGTGACCAAAACTGGATGCAGGATTCTTGCTGAATAAGTCAGATCATCTTGTGGCACTGAGTTCCATAAGCTACGAGAGGAATGGGCAAATAAATATGAGGCCCTCAAGACTGGACAACTGCAATGCGCTCTATATGGGGCAGCCCTTGAAGAGTATTCGGAGACTCCAGCTCGTCCAGAATGCAGCCGCGCGAGCGATTGTGGGTGCACCTCGGTACACCCACGTTACACCTATCCTCCACGAGCTGCACTGGCTACCGATCGGTCTCCGGATACGCTTCAAAGTGCTAGTCGTAACTTATAAAGCCCTACATGGCATCGGACCTGGGTACTTGAGAGACCGCCTCCTGCCAATTACCTCCCAAAGACCCATTAGATCACACAGGGTCAGCCTCCTCCGGGTTCCGTCCACCAGCCAATGCCATCTGGCTACTACCCGGGGGAGGGCCTTCTCTGTGGCAGCTCCGGTCCTTTGGAACGAACTCCCCGCGGAGATTCGGACCCTCACCTCTCTCCAGGCCTTCCGAAAAGCTGTCAAAACCTGGCTGTGCTGGCAGGCCTGGGGTTGACGAGTTCACCTCCCCTCTCGACCTGTGTGGCTGTGTGATTCTTGGCTATTTTAACTGCTTGTATTGTGTTCTATGTTCCCTTTCCCCCCCTTTGAGTTGTTCGCCGCCCTGAGACCCTCCCGGAAAAGGGCGGCATATAAATAAAACAAATCTAATCTAATATTGGGGGTCCCCCCCCTTAAATTGACTGCCAATAAACTCCACTCAGTGAATGAAACATCAAAGTGGATTCTGTTAAAATTATGTCCTCCGAGAACCACCATTGTCTGGTTCTTCGTTTTGGGGAGACCTTTTCAATATCCTTTCCCACCTCATCCATCTCACGACGGCGCCAATGACGCATGGAGGAATGATGGAAACACCGATCCCTTCATTATCCAAGGATAATTAAATTAGCATGGAAAGGATGCTAACGGACATCTTTCGCGGGAAGGATGATGGGCAGAACACACTGTTTCTCCCCTTCTCCCCGCTTAATTTTCCAAGGATGAATCGGATTTTTGATTGCAAGTCATCCGTTTGGAGCACGAAAGCTGCTGCTTTTTATCAATTAAACTGACCCCAGAATCTCTTTTAAGAAGAGTTTGGACAACCGTTTGTCTGAAATGGTTTAGAGTTTCCTGCCTGAACAGCGGGTTGGACTAGAAGACCTCCAAGGTCCCTTCCAACCCTATTATTCTATTCTATTCTATTCTACCCTCCTCACTCTATTCCATTCCATTCCACTCCACTCCACATCTCCTCTCCTCTCTTTCGTATTCCATATTTCCTCTTCTCTTCTCTTCTTTTTTAATTATTTCAGAGTCCCTTCCCTTTTATTCCATTCCATTCCTTTCCTCTCCTCTCTTCTCTTTCCTATTCCATTATTTCCTCTTCTCTTCTCCTTTAATTATTTCAAATTCCCTTCCCTAGAGCCGAGGTGGCGCAGGGGTTAGAGTGCAGCACTGCAGGCCACTTCAGCTGACTGCTATCTGCAGTTCAGCGGTTCTAATCTCACCGGCTCAGGGTTGACTCAGCCTTCCATCCTTCCGAGGTGGGTGAAATGAGGACCCGGATTGTTGTTGGGGGCGATATGCTGACTCTGTAAACCGCTTAGAGAGGGCTGAAAGCCCTATGAAGCGGAGTATAAGTCTAACTGCTATTGCTATTGCTATCGTCTCCTCTCTTCCCTTCTCTTTCCTATTCCATATTTCCTCTTCTCTTCTGTTCTTTTTTTAATTATTTCAGAGTCCCTTCCCTTCCATTTTATTCTATCCCATTCCTCTCTTCTCCTCTCCTCCCTTCTCCTCTTCTCTTCTCAATTATTTCAAATTCTTCAGGTGCTTTGGAGAATAGCTTGACCCCCCCTCTTCTTTATGGCAGCCCTTCAAATATTGGAGGGCTTCTACGTCTCCCCTAGTTCGTTTCTTTTGAACTTTTACAGAATAACAAGAGTTGGAAGGGACCTCGGAGGTCTTCTAGTCCAGCCCCACTGTTCAAGCAGGAGACCTTTACACAATTACAGAATAAAAGTGTGGGAAGGGAACCACACCAGAAAGGGGAAAGAAGAAAGGGTAAAGCAGAGAAAGTAAGGGTGCGGAATTAAGAGTAGGAGAGAGGGTAAGAAAGAGGAGAAGAGGGGAAAGAAGGAAGGAGGAAGGAGAGGAGGAAGGAAGAAGGGAGGTTGAGAAGATAGGGTGGCAAGAAAGTGGCCCAAACTGTATTATATAACTGTGTTATATGAGTGTGTGTGTAAAAATGAGTATAGAGACTATGATGAATAGACAAATGTTAAATAGCAATTATAAGAATGTATATCTGTGAATGAATTTGAAAGGGAAAAATAAAAAGACTTTATGTAAAAAAGAGTGGGAAGGGACCTTGGAGGTCTTCTAGTCCAGCCCCCTGCTCAAGCAGGAGACCCTACACCATGTCAGACAAATGGCTGTCTAGACTCTTCTTAAAAACTTCTCGTGATGGAGCACCCACAATTTTTGGTGGCAAGCCGTTCCACTGATTATTGTTCTCACTGTTAGGAAATGTCTCCTTAGTTCCAAGTTGCTTCTCTCCTTGATTAGTTTCCACCCATTGTTCCTTATCTTGCCTTCAGGTGCTTTGGAGAATAGTTTGACTCCCTCTTCTTTGTGGCAACCCCTGAGATATTGGAAGGCTGCTATCATGTCTCCCCTGGTCCTTCTTTTCATTAAACTAGCCATGCCCAATTCCTGCAACCGTTCTTCATATGTTTTAGTCTCCACTCCCCTAATCACCTCTGTTGCCCATCTCTGCACTCTTTCTAGAGTCTAAAAATTTTTCTTGGTATTATCGTGAAAAGAATTGGATGCAATATTCTAACTATGGTATTTTATAAACTAATCTACAGCCAGCCACCAATTATACTTTTCCAACAGGTTTTGATAGCAATAGCAATAGCAGTAGACTTATATACCGCTTCATAGGGCTTTCAGCCCTCTCTAAGCGGTTTACAGAGAGTCAGCATATTGCCCCCAACAATCTGGGTCCTCATTTTACCCACCTCGGAAGGATGGAAGGCTGAGTCAACCCTGAGCCGGTGGGATTTGAACCGCTGAACTGCTGATCTAGCAGTAGCTTGCAGTGCTGCATTTAACCACTGAGCCACCTTGGCTCTGATGAACCCTGAAAAATCACCCAAAGCAATGCATGCTAAAATGCTTTTTTTTTTTACAAATTGGCAACGTTAAGATATGTGGAGTTCAACTCCCAGAATTCCCCAGCCTGCATAGGATGGGATAGCTGGCTGGGGAATTCTGGGAGTTGAAGTGCCCTTATCTTAAATTGTTGAGTTTGATCTAGTGAGAAAGGCATCAGGATAGAAAGAGGAGACGGTGAGTTCTAGTTTTGCCTTAGCCTTGAAAGCAAATTGGGTGACTTTAGGCCAATCGCCAGGAGATGGTGAGTTCTAGTCCTGCCTTAGCCATGAAAGCAGATTGGGTGACTTTAGACCAATCGCCGGGAGACGGTGAGTTCTAATCCCACCTTAGCCATGAAAGCAGATTGGGTGACTTTAGACCAATTACCGGAAGATGGTGAGTTCTAGTCCTGCCTTAGCCATGAAAGCAGATTGGGTGACTTTAGACAAATCGCCAGGAGACGGTGAGTTCTAGTCCTGCCTTAGCCATGAAAGCAGATTGGGTGTCTTTAGGCCAATTACCAGGAGACGGTGAGTTCTAGTCCCGCCTTAGCCATGAAAGCAGATTGGGTGACTTTGTTTAACCAATCACCAGGAGATGGTGAGTTCTAGTCCCGCCTTAGCCATGAAAGCAGATTGGGTGACTTTAGACCAATCGCCGGGAGACGGTGAGTTCTAGTCCTGCCTTAGCCATGAAAGCAGATTGGGTGACTTTAGACCAACCGCCGGGAGACGGTGAGTTCTAGTCCTTCCGTAGGCACGACAGCAGATTGGGTGACTTTGAGCCAATCGCTCTGTTTCAGCCCAACTCACCTTACAGGGTTTATTTTCATTTTTTTACATTAAAAAAAAAAACTTTTAGGATTTTTATTTTAAGTTGCCAAAAGGGAGAAACTCCCCATCCGAACAGCAGCTGAGCTTACACAACACACAAAACCTTCCACGGCCCCTTAAGACCTAACCATACACTAACCCACAACCAAAGCTAACCAAGATTAAACTAAGTTTAGGATGCCCACGGGGGTGGGGGGAATTGTGGGCAACCGGGGATTCCAATCAAAAACACAAATAATGATAATAATAATAATAATAATCCGTGGAGCATTTGGAAGAACCCTCTGTGTTCGAAAAATGCCAAGAGTCGTGCCCTACTTGGTTCAGCCCTTTCCCCATCCCTCGGGCCCAGATGCAAATCCTGCTCCAAGGTCTCTCTTAACCGGCAAGGGGGAACCCAGAGAATTCCTGCTGGTTTCAGCCTCACCCCTTCTTTCCCTGGCACCCCAATTCAAATCCGGCTCTGGGGTGGGGGGGAGGTCTCTTAAGCTGGAAAAGTGAACCCACCCCACGCAGGTCCTCCTTGCTTCCCACCTCCCCTTCCCTAGGACCCCCTATGCGAATCCTGCTTCCTGCCTCTTAGCCGGCGAGGCCAACATATCCTCCTCCTCGCTTCAGCCTCCCCCCCTTTTCTTCCCCGGGACCCTGATTCAAATCCTGCTCTGAAAACTCTTAGCTGGCCAGGTGAATCAATAAGAGTCCTTGCTTTCTCTCCAGCCTCCCCCTTCCTTCTCCCGGGACGCCGATGCAAATCCTGCTAAGAAACTCCTCAGCTGGCAATGCAAAGCAACTGAGGTCCTTCCTTCAGCCTTCCCCTTTTTTTCCAGGGAGGACTCAGATTCAAATCCTGCTCCACAACCTCTTAGCTGGCAAAGCGAAAGCCCCCCCCCACATCCACCCCACTCTCTTTTTTTTAAAGATTTTTTTTTAATTTAACAAATCTTGCATCTTTCATCAAACAGGGTGTCATCTGGGTACAATTTTTGTGTCATCACCTAATATTGACTATCATTTTAAATATCTTTTACCTTTCCGTTTCATTTCAATTCAGCTTCTCCCCTATAAACCTGCTTTCCTCCCCAACTTCTTTAATTTCGCATCTCTTGCCTCCATTTATCTCCTACCCAGGGATAAAATCTCTGCCGTATATTATCATACTCCGAATCTTCCTTCCCCTTAGTTGCCAATGTTAATCTATTCATTTCTGCACAATCTAATATTTTTCTTAAATTGTCTCTCCCTCTGAAGGGATTTTTTCCCCCCATTTTCCAATTTTGTGCAAGTACAATTCTAGCTGCAGTTATTACAGATATACATTATTTTTACTATATTTCTCTAATATACTATATGCATATCAGACATACATTCTCTTTACTATAATTCTCTAATATACTCTATGTGTAATAGAGATAAACATTCTCTTTTCTATATTTCTCTACTAAATGTATATTAGAGATAAACATTCTTTTTACTATATTTCTCTAATATATGGATATCAGACATATACATTCTCTTTACTATAATTCTCTAATATACTCTATGTATAATAGAGATAAACATTATCTTTACTATATTTCTCTACTATATGTATATTAGAGATAAACATTATCTCTAATAATTATCTTTATTTATTATCTTATATTTCTCTAATATACTCTATGTATAGATTGAGTGCATGATGTGTTGTTGTTTTTTAACCTGCTTTTTCTCTGTATTTTTTAAATTTTTATTCTTTTAGAGATTCATTTCTGTAAGCCCCCCGGAGTCCTTCGGGATTGGGCGGCATATAAATTCATTAAATTTGAATTTGAATTTGTATAATAGAGATAAACATTATCTTTACTATATTTCCTCTAATATACTCTATGTATATTAGAGATATACATTATTTTTACTATATTTCTCTAATACACTATATGTATATTAGAGATAAACATTATTTTTACTATATTTCTCTTACACTATATGTATATTAGAGATATACATTATTTTTACTATATTTCTCTTTCACTATATGTATATTAGAGATAAACATTATTTTTACTATATTTCTCTAATACACTATATGTATATTAGAGATATACATTATTTTTACTATATTTTTCTAATACACTATATGTATATTAGAGATAAACATTATTTTTACTATATTTCTCTTACACTATATGTATATTAGAGATATACATTATTTTTACTCTATTTCTCTAATACACTATATGTATAATAGAGATAAACATTATCTTTACTATATTTCTCTTACACTATATGTATATTAGAGATATACATTATTTTACTCTATTTCTCTAATACACTATATGTATATTAGAGATATACATTATTTTTACTATATTTCTCTAATATACTCTATGTATATTAGAGATAAACATTATTTTTACTATATTTCTCTAATACACTATATGTATATTAGAGATAAACATTATTTTTACTGTATTTCTCTAATACACTATATGTATATTAGAGATATACATTATTTTTACTATATTTCTCTTACACTATATGTATATTAGAGATAAACATTATTTTTACTATATTTCTCTAATACACTATATGTATATTAGAGATAAACATTATATTTACTATATTTCTCTAATATACTATGTGCATATCAGACATATACATTCTCTTTACATATTTCTTTGGTTAAATACCCAACCCCCAAAAAACCCCTCCGGTGTTAGATCAATACGTCGCTGTGCCATCTTCTCCCACCGCACACGCATTTTTTTTGCCCAACACTTTCTCGCTTCTGCACACCTCCACCCACCCCACTCTCAAGCCCACGCGTGGCGGGGACGGGGACGGGGACTTCCTTACCTGGCTTCTTTTTCCTGGTCCGGGCGAGCATTTCCCTGGAGCTGGCGAGGAGCAGCAGCAGGCAAAGCACGAGCCGCATCTGGCCTGGCATCCAACGGGGCAAGGGAAGCCTCAAATCCTCCGGGGAGGGGTGGCGGGCCCCCCCACAGTCCTTCCTGCCCCCTCCCAGTGCAAGGGGTGGGGGGTGAGGCAAAGGAGGGAGTTTCCAAGGGGGGAAAAAACACCACCCAGAAAATCCGCGTTCACAGCATCCCCAGCAGCTGGAGTGGGCACCCAGCGGGCACCCAGGGCGAAGAGGAGGGGGAGCTGTCAGTCTCGGGGACCCCCAGAAGCCCGATGTGGGTGGGGGGAGAAGACCCCCCCTTAGCTGCAGAGCTTCATCCGGAGCGGGGTGGTCAGCTGGTGCGGCTCACCTGCGGCGGGAGACCCCGGGCGCCTTTGCCAGCCGGGCACAGGCGCCCCCCGCCCAGGGCAGGCGGCCGCTTCGCCTCCTCCGGGACCCGGCCGGGCTGCCTTGTGCCTGGGCTGAACTCCTGCCATGGCTCGGCAACCCAGGTTGGAGGGAAGCCCCGGGCGAAGGGCCGGGGTGGAGTCACGCAGTTAACCGTGTCCCTGCCGGCCAGTCCCGGCTTCCCGTCCACTCCCTTCTCCGCCAGCCCCCCCACCCCACCCCGAGACCCTCCCCCGGGGAAGACCCCCCGCCCGCCTCTCTAAACCGGCTTTCGGGAGGCGGCAGAGTCCCAGCC
This sequence comes from Thamnophis sirtalis, assembly GCF_051295495.1. Taxonomy (NCBI): domain Eukaryota; kingdom Metazoa; phylum Chordata; class Lepidosauria; order Squamata; family Natricidae; genus Thamnophis; species Thamnophis sirtalis. Next base: position 94,577,515 of record NW_028261387.1, read on the forward strand.
GGCCGCGATCCGCAGCGAAGGCAAAAGGGATCAGCAGCGCCAGAAGGACTCCCGCCGGGGGTCGTTGGGCGCGCCGGACGGGTCCTGGGGTGGGGCCGGAGGGGGGCTCGGCCGGGCGAAGGGCAGAGGGACTCGGCCGGCTCTAAGGAGGGCGCTGACTGCCTGCGAAGCGACCCTCGGAGTCATCGCTGCGTCTCTTTTGTTCCCTTCTTCGGTTGGTTGGTCTTGTTTTTGCCTTTGTTGATTGGGTTAATTGTCTGTCTGTCTGTCTGTGACCGTTTATTTATTTAATCAACTACTGTATTTATCTATATGGTGGTTGGATTATTTCTTTACTAGATGACTTAATGGTGTATTAGATCATCTCTCTCTCTCTCTCTCTCTCTCCATCCATCCATCCATCCATCCATCCATCCATCCATCTATTGCTATGTGTGTGTGTGTGTGTGTGTGTGTGTGTGTGTGTGTGTGTGTGTGTGTGTGTATCTCTGTCTGTCTATCTATCTATCTATCTATCTATCTATCTATCTATCTCTATCTATCTATCTCGACCTCGAGCAATCGAGCTATCTATCTCTATTTCTATCTATCTATCTATCTATCTATCTATCTATCTATCTATCTATCTATCTATCTCTCCCTACCTACCTACCTACCTACCTGCCTATCTTTATATCTATCTATCTATCTATCTATCTATCTATCTATCTATCTATCTATCTATCATCTATCTATCTATCTATCTATCTATCTATCTATCTATCTATCTATCTTTATAGCTATCTATCTATTCATCCATCCATCTATCCATCCACCCATCTATCTATTGCTATCTGTGTGTGTGTGTGTGTGTGTGTCTGTCTGTCTGTCTATCTATCTATCTATCTCTAACTATTTATCTATCCATCTCAATCTCGATCTATCAAGCTATCTAACTATCTCTATTTCTATCAATCTATCTATCAATCAATCTATCTATCTATCTATCTATCTATCTATCTATCTATCATCTATCTATCTATCTATCTATCTATCTCCCTACCTACCTATCTTTCTATCTATCTTTCTATCTATCTATCTATCTATCTATCTATCTATCTATCTATCTATCTATCTATCTATCTATCTATCTATCTATCTCCCTACCTACCTATCTTTCTATCTATCTATCTATCTATCTATCTATCTATCTATCTATCTCCCTACCTACCTATCTTTCTATCTATCTATCTTTCTACTATCTATCTATCTATCTATCTATCTATCTAATCTATCGCTCAATCTATCTACCTCCATATCTCTATCAATCTATCTATAGCTATCTATCCATTCATCCATCTCTCTCTTTCTCTTTCTCTCTATCTCTCTATCTATATATATCAATATCTCTCCCTCCCCCCCTCTCTCCATCCATCTATCATCAATTAGATTATGTACTTATTTATTTTTATTTTCAATTTACCATTATTACTTTGATAAATCTCAACAAACATACCTGTAATACATCTTCCTCCTCCTATTTCCCCCCAAACAACAGCCCTGTGAGGTGGGTGGAAAAAAAGTAACCAATGCAATGTTACCCAGCTGATTTTCATATGCCTAAGGCAGGACTAGAACTCACCATCTCCTGGCGATTGGCTCAAAGTCAACCAGGTGGCTTTCATGCCTAAGGCAGGACTAGAACTTCCAGTCCCCTGGCAATTGGCTCAAAGTCTTCCAGCTGGCTTTCATGCCTAAGGTGGGACTAGAACTCACCAACTCCCAATGATTGACCCAAAGTCACCCAGCCAGCCTTCTTGCCTCAGCAGAACTAGAAGTCACCGTCTCCTAGTGATGGGCCCAAAGTCACTCCCCCAGCCTCCATGCCTAAGGCGGGACTACAACTCACCCACTCCTGGAGATTGGTCCAAATTGTCCCCACCAGCTTTTCTGCCTAAGGCGGGACTAGAATTCACCCACTCCTGGTGATTGGTTCAAATTGTCCCCACCAGCTTTTCTGCCTAAGGCGGGACTACAACTCACCCACTCCTGGTGATTGGTCCAAATTGTCCCCACCAGCTTTTCTGCCTAAGGCGGGACTAGAACTCACCCACTCCTGGTGATTGGTCCAAATTGTCCCCACCAGCTTTTCTGCCTAAGGCGGGACTACAACTCACCCACTCCTGGTGATTGGTCCAAATTGTCCCCACCAGCTTTTCTGCCTAAGGCGGGACTAGAACTCACCCACTCCTGGTGATTGGTCCAAATTGTCCCCACCAGCTAAGGCAGGACTAGAACTCACCGCACCTTGTTTCCTAGCCCTTTGCTTTCACCACTAGACCTAACCGCTGGCTATCTGACAGCAGGGAATCTTCAGAAAAGACATTTTAAGTTATAAAATGCCACCCCTCACCTCATGAAGCCAAATTATGGAAGCTAAGCAGGATTGTTTCTTGGGAGAACATAGGAAGTCTGCAAACCTCTGTTTCCTTGCATAGCACAAGCGACAAGACTGCAGACGTAGCCATAATATTCAATTCGGCGGAAATCTCCCCCCCGCCACCCCCTTTGCATCCAGCCCCATTGTTCGTCTTTAGCATCGGGACAAATATGATTGTTTTTTGTTTTTTCACTTCCCCTTTCCTTTTTTTTCCAAAACTAAAAAGGTTTACTACTTGCAACCCACAGGCGGGGAGATTCCTCTTAACGTCAATGCAAATTTCAAATTAAATCCACACCGACATTCCTGCCCCAAATATATGCACCGCCACGCCATTTGCAAATGTAACCTTTTCCTGGGACTTTGTCCCAGGAGCCTGTGCAATTTTGGAGGGTCAGGATTTTAACCTCGTTGGCCCATCTTCGTATGCCTTTTTCCCCCCTTCTTTTGCATTGCAGAGAAGTGCATTTTTTTAAAAACCGGCACCCTCTTTATTTCACTTTTTAAAGCATTTTTTTACTATCTATTCGCCTGAACCGGTGGTTTTAAAAAATGCTTTTAAAAGTGGGGGGGAAATGGCGCAATACTGGAAGAAGGAAGATTTGCCTACTATTCAAGAATGGACATTAAAAGTCACAAACCTAGCAGAGATGGCTAAAAGATCAGCATATCTCAAGGACCATTCAAATGGGAGATATAAACTGGAGTGGAGAAGATGGATTGACTATACTCAAAATAAATATAGCAATAGCAATAGCAGTTAGACTTATATACCGCTTCACAGGGCTTTCAGCCCTCTCTAAGCGGTTTACAGAGTCAGCATATTGCCCCCCAACAACAATCCGGGTCCTCATTTTACCCACCTCGGAAGGATGGAAGGCTGAGTCAACCCTGAGCCGGTGAGATTTGAACAGCCGAACTGCAGAACTGCAGTCAGCTGAAGTAGCCTGCAGTGCTGCATTTAACCACTGCGCCACCTCGGCTCTTTTAAATATGGGACTAAGAAATTCCAGATAGTTTATGACTGAAGAAACAAGGAATGATATAATCTGTTTAGAGCTAGCCTAGCAAAGAGGAGTTAAAGCTCAAATGGAAGATGATTACTAACTTTCTTTAAGTTTATTTTAGAACATCATTGTTAAAGATTTATACCCTGTATTGGTTCTGGGAAGTCGGTGGGGGGGGGGAGAAGGGGGGGTTCGGGTGGGGAGGGCAGGGGGGGAGGTAAACATTTGTAAAAGTTTTTTTTTCTAAAATTTTCAATTAAAAAAAAGGAAAAATAATAATAAAAAAACATATCATAGTTAAAAAAAAACAATGAAAAGTGGGGGGAAATGGTTCCCAGGATCGCGCGGATGAGCTGTGAGCTGTGTGATTGTAAGGATCATTTTTTTTCCCACTTTTAAAGCATTTTTTTTCATGTCTATTCGCCCGAACAAGCGGGTAAAAAAATGTTTTAAAAAGTGAAAAAAAAATTGGCCACGCCTACCCAGTCACATGACACCCCCACCAAGCCACGCCCACATAACTTGTGGGCAAAAAATATTAGATTTCACCACTGGGTCTGAATCGGAATGTGGCAGAGGAAGTTTGCATGGACTTACTGTACAACATAGTACAAGTATCATCTTCTTCTTCTTTTAAGGACGCCTTTACCCCTTGAGGGGTGGAGTCTGGGCAGCTAGCAGAGCTAGCAAAGTGTTTTAATGGCCCGATGCCTCTCCTGTCGCCATTGCGGAGTTTTGTTCATCAGATTTATTCTCATTATGCCCAGAGAAATATCTGCCTCTACTTAGGATCGAACTCACAGCCGACTGATTGTGAGGCGAGAGCTCTACCTCTAGGCCATTGCACCACTCTCAAGGTTGCACAAGTACACAGCACCATGAATCATTTCTCTAGCCCAGGTGAGTTTGCTGTAATACAGGTAGTTCTCGACTTACAACCATTCATTTAGGGACCGTTCGGATTTACGACAGCGCTGAAAAAAATTGAGGACCGTTTTTCACACTCACGACCGTCACTGCATCCCCGTAGTCCACGTGATCCAAATTCAGACTGACTCAGATTTATGACGGTTGCAATGTCCTGGGGTCGTGTGATCCCTAAAAGAGGGTGAAAATTTGGGTGTGTCTTATATACTGAATGTAGCCCTTCCCACCCGCCGGCCCCCCACCCTTTGGCCTCTGCCTCCTTGCAGGAAACAGCAAATAGCAAACTTCCTGTTTCAGTTTCAGTTTCAACACAGCCTCGCTAGCACAAACAGCTGATTGTCGGTTGGATCAGCCTCCCACCATCAGCTGTTTCAGGCTGCAGGGATTGCCATTGCCTATTGCCCCCTCAGCACGCCCCATTTTCGGCCTCCACATGCCCCGTTTCCCACCCATTCCTATCCCCGCTGCCCGGAACGGGCGGAAAATGGAGCACGCAGAGGCTAAAAAAGGCGTGGGGGGGGAACCCACCTCTGGGCCTTCCTTGACCTGTTCAGAATTGGGCCATGGAAGTTGGCAGGCAAGCTCGTGCACCAACGCATCCACACTCGTGCAAACAGCAGGCGAGGATGTGCACACGTTCTCTATTTGCACAAGTGCCCACAGGCTTATGCAATTGGAGATACACACGCTTGTGTTCTTTTGGTTGCCACGGTGTAAAAAAAAATGTGGAGACTCTAGAAAGAGTGCAGAGAAGAGCAACGAAGAGGATTGGGGGCCTGGAGGCTAAAACATACCCCCGTTCACCCCAAAATAAGACCTCCCTGGATAATAAGCCCTGCCTGAAAATATTCCCTCACAGCAGCAGCCATGAGTTGACCATACTCGCCACCTCCTGCACCGCCCCCCAAAATAAGGCCAAGTGCTTATTTCGGGGGTCAAAAGAAAATAAGACCCGGTCTTATGTTCAGGGAAACATGGTATAAAGAACGGTTGCAAGAACTAGCTAGTCTAGTGACTAGGGGTGACAGGATAGCAGTCTTCCAATATTTGAGGGGCTGCCCCAAAGAAGAGGGAGTCAAGCCCTTCTCCAAGGCACCTGAGGGTAGAACAAGAAGCAATGGGTGGAAACTAATCCAGGAGAGAAGCAACTTAGAACTAAGGAGACATTTCCTGAAAGTGAGAACAATTAATCGGTGGAACAACTTGCCTCCAGGAGTTGCAAAAGTTCCAACACTGGAGGTTTTAAAGAAGAGATTAGATAACCAATTGTCTGAAGTGGTGCAGGGTTTCCTACCTGAGCAGGGGGTTGGGCTAGAAGACCTCCAAGGTCCCTTCTACCTCTATTATTCTGTAATTCTGTAAGGACCTCCTGCTTGAGCAGGGGGCTGGACTAGAAGACCTCCAAGGTCCCTTCTACCTCTGTTATTCTGTAATTCTGTAAGGGTCTCCTGCTTGAGCAAGGGGCTGGACTAGAAGACCTCCAAGGCCCCTTCCAACTCTGTTATTCTGTAATTCTGTAAGGACCTCCTGCTTGAGCAGGGGGCTGGACTAGAAGACCTCCAAGGTCCCTTCCAACTCTGTTATATCCCACTCTCCTCTATTCTTGCCTGCTGCTTGCACAGAACCATTCCCTCTCCCCCTCACCTACTCCCCAAGTCCACGAAGCCGAAAAAGGTTCGGGAACTCTGCTCTACACAACTATTGTAGTTGCTATTTTCGGTTTGTTTAGTTTCTGCTGCCACTTGGCAAAAGCGCATAACACGAAGCCTGTCATCATAAATATTATTGTGTCAATTCACCGGATGGCTTTTTTTAAATTTTGGTTTTTCTCAGTTAGCCAAGCACGACCTATTCACAGATAGCCAATTATTCTTTGGGAAAGGTCTTCTTTGATTAAAACGTAGCGTTCTGATGTAGAGTATTTTTATTTATTTATTTTTCCCTGATCATTATGTCATTGCGATTCAGGGTCTCCCGAGCTTCGCAATTTGAAGGCTTGCGGAGTGGACTTCAACTCCCAGAATTCCTCAGCCGGTGCAAGGAATTCTGGGAGCTGAAGTCCACAAGTCTTAAACTTGCCAAATTTAGAGGCTCCTGCTGCAAAAACACACACAGACACACACACACACACACACACACGGGAATATAGGACAGGGAAGAGGGACGTGGTGGCTCAGTGGCTAAGATCATTTCATTTATTGAGTTTGTATGCCGCCCTATTCCCGAGAGACCTAGGATGCTGAGCTTGTCGATCAGAAAGGTCGGCAGTTCAGCGGTTCGAATCCCTAGCGCCGCGTAACGGGGGGGAGCTCCCGTGACTTGTCCCAGCTTCTGCCAACCTAGCAGTTCGAAAGCACGTAAAAAAATGCAAGTAGAAAAATAGGGGCCACCTTTGGTGGGAAGGGAACAGCGTTCCGTGCACCTTCGGGGGCGTTGAGTCATGCCGGTCACATGACCACGGAGACGTCTTCGGACAGCGCTGGCTCTTCGGCTTTGAAACGGAGGTGAGCACCGCCCCCTAGAGCCGGGAACGACTAGCACATATGTGCGAGGGGAACCTTAACATATAAATCTGTAAGTGTAAATCAAAGTGCATCGGCCACAAGAAAACCCTAGCAAGAAATGAGATCATATTGAAGGCGAGCTAATTTGGCCCCAGCCCTGGAAATAGCTAATCAAGTGTTTCTGAAATAGAGAGAGAGAGGTAGGGAGAGGAAAATACGGAAGGAAGGAAAGAAAGAAAAAAAAGAGGAGGGAGGGAGAGAAGATGGAAGGAGAGAAAGGGAGAAAGGAAAGAAAGAGGAGGGAGGCAGAGAGGAAGGAAGAGAGGGGGGAAAGAAGGAAGGAAGGAAGGAGCTTAGAAAGAGGAAGGATGAAGAAAGAGATGAAGGAAGGAAGGGAGAGAGAGAGAGAGATGGGGAGCGGGAAAGAAGGAAGGAAGGAAAAAAAGAAAAGTAGAACCACATGACCATCCTTACGAAACCCTCAGAGGCAGGCATTCCTCTAAAAGGACACGGCTGGTGCAAACATCTGGAGCAGCCCCAGTAAATGTCACGTTATTAATGGCAACCAGAAGGAAAAGTTTGGCATCGCACACACACACAAGCACACACCAAAAGGAGGGTGGGGTGAATCGGGGGCTTTTTTTACTTCATCTATGGAGCCCTGCTCTGTGAGTGGAAATCTTCCAAACTCACGTGTGCAACAAAGGCTACAGAATTAGGTTAAAAATGAACTCCAAGTCCAAATTTTGATCAGGTGATGCTGGAGACGCTGCAACCGTCACTAAGCGTGAAAAACAGCCATGTCCCCTCTTTTTTAAATGCCACTGTATCTTCAAAAGTCACTGAATGAATGTTCAACGGCTACCTATACATTATACTGGACAGGCAGGGCCACAAAATTGTGTCCAGTTTTGGTCACCACACTATAAAAAAGATGTTGAGACTCTGGAAAGAGTGCAGAGAAGAGCAACTAGGAGGATGAGGGGACTGGAGGCTCAAACATACGATGGACGGTTGCAGGAACTGGGCCTGGCTAGTCTAGGAAAGAGAAGGGCCAGCCAAAAAAGCTTAGCCATCACTGGTATAGATTCTCCTACTTGAGCAGGGGGCTGGACTAGAAGACCTCCAAGGTCCCTTCCAGCTCTACTCTGATTGATTGATTGATTGATTGATTGATTGAGAGGATAGCATTCTTCCAGTATTTGAGGGGCTACCCCAAAGAAGAGGGGGTGGGAAGTAAAGTCTTAACACTCAGGCAAGAAAAATCAAAAGTTCCACATATCGACTGGGTGAAACCAGGCTTAATAGCAGGAAATGTGAAAGGGATCTTGGAGTCTTAGTGGACAACCAGCTAAATAGGAGCCAGCCGTGTGTGGCAGCAGTCAAAAAAGCCAATGAAATCCTCAGTTGCATTAACAGAGGGATACAATCAAGATCAAGGGAGGTACTAAGACCACTCTATAAAGCCTTAGTAAGGACACACCTAGAGTACTGCATCCAGTTTTGGTCACCACACTATAAAAAAGATGCGGAGACTCTAGAAAGAGTGCAGAGAAGAGCAACAAGGAGGATGAGGGGACTGGAGGCTCAAACATATGATGGACGGGTGCAGGAACTGGGCCTGGTTAGTCTAGGGAAGAGAAGGACCAGGGGAGACAGGAGAGCATCTTCCAATATTTGAGGGGCTGCCACAGAGAGAAGGGGGGGGGCAAGCTATTCTCCAAAACGCCTGAAGGCCAGACAAGCAATAATGGATGGAAACTAATCAAGGAGAGATTCAACTTGGAAATAAGGAGGAACTTTCTGACAGTGAGAACCATCAACTGATGGAAGTTGCCTTCAGAAGTTGTGGGAGCTTCATCCCTGGAGGCTTTCAAGAAGAGACTGGACTGCCACCTGTCAGGAATGGTTTAGGGTCTCCTGCTTGGGCAGGGGGTTGGGCTAGATGACCTCCAAGGTCCCTCCCAACTCTGTTAATCTGTTAAAAGTGCCCCAGCTGATCTCCAAGGCCACCAAACGTCTTCTGGAATTGACATCTTCCAGGGGAAAATAATAATTGGAATTTTCCACTCCTCTGGATAAATGTTAAGAGCTTCCTGGCAATCCATTTGTCCCAACTCTTGAGCTCCTGGAAGGAAATCCAAGCAGAAATTGTTCCTAAAGGCAACATCCTAAGATTGTTCGAGGCCATTCCCTTTGGGGATTTTCCTTCTTGCCTTCATGTTTGCAATAAGCGGTGTGGTTTTTAATTGTTGTGCACCGCCGAGTCCTCATTAAAGCGGCCGTTCTTAAAAATAAACTTTATTTTCTAAGGTGGCCACTGGGGCACGTGAAGAGGGGGGGTCTCCAAAGACAAAGAAGAATGGTCAACCTACTTTCCAAAGACCGCCTCCTGCCGATTACCTCCCACAGACTCATTCGATCCCACAGATTAGGCCTCCTCCGTATTCCATCTGCCGGCCAATGTCGGCTGGCGACTACTCGGAGGAGAGCCTTCTCTGTGGCTGCTCCGACCCTCTGGAACGAACTCCCCGTGGAGATTCGGACCCTCTCCAATCTTGGGTTGTTTTCGGGGCATTTTTCAGGCTGTTTTCAGGCCCATTTTGGGCCGTTTTTGAGCCATTTTCAGGCCGTTTGGGGGGCCATTTTTGGCTATTTTGAGGCCATTTTTCAGGCCGTTTTAAGGGCTATTTTCAGGCTTTTTTTCCAGGCTGTTTTTAGGCCATTTTCAGGGCTGTTTTCAGGATGTTTCTCACCAGATAAACAGCCGAAAACAGCCCAGAAAACGAGCAGGCTCAGGGGCAAGGACAGGGATGTGGGAAGGGCAGCCGCTGGTCCGATTTGCCAGTTCTCTGAACCGTGCAGAACATCTGGCTTGACCGAACCTGTCCAAACTGGCCGCAGCCTATCATCATCTGTCTGAGGACGGTGGTCACGCTTAGCTTTCATGAGTAGAACTCACCCAGGAACGTCGGATCATCTTCGTTTCCTTCTTTGCCTCTTTGGGGGGCAAAAAAAAAGAGCATCCCTGCTCTTCACGACCAGCGATGACAGCTGCAGCCGGAGCCAAAGCAATTAAAATTCCCACTGACCACAACATGTGGAATCTTCAACTTGAAAGAAAAAAAATCTCTTGATATTTATCTCAGGCACGACAGTTTCCTATGGAGCAATTTTGCACGCTCGGTTGGGCATCATAAGAAGGGAGGAATTTTTATTGCATCCCTAATAGCCTGGCTAATTCTAGGTTTTTCTGGGGTTGTTATTCTGGGATTTTTTTCTTTTCCCAAACACTGTTTTAGAAAAATGGAGGAGGGTCGTCTTTGCAATGTTTCCGACCTGTTTAGAAGCATCGGAGACGATCCCCTTTGAGGACAGGGAGGCTAAAACAGACTGTTCTGGCCCAGCTCCCCAAACACCATAAAACCCTCCAACATGAACACAAGTTTCCTTTAATTGGAACCGCCGGCAGCCTTGGCAAAAAGTTCCTCTCACAGGCTAACAAGTTCATTCGGCAGAGGAGATGGCCACACCTATTCATCTCCCCCCCTGAGTTAGAATGGGTTTTTTTTAAGCAGTGGTGGCTCTTCCGTCCCAAGGACCAGCCCATAGATTTCCACTGCTCTCCTCTCCTCTGCCACATCTATTCATCTCTGCCCCCTGCCTTTGATCCCCAGAGATAGGGAGGGGCTTTGCTAGCAGCAGTGGCTCTTCCGTCCCAAGGACCGGCCCATAGATTTCCACTGCTCTCCTCTCCTCTGCCACATCTATTCATCTCCGACCCCTGCCTTTGATCCCCAGAGATAGGGAGCCGCTTTGCTAGCAGCAGTGGCTCTTCCGTCCCAAGGACCGGCCCATAGATTTCCACTGCTCTCCTCTCCTCTGCCACATCTATTCATCTCCGACCCCTGCCTTTTATCCCCAGAGCTAGGGAGGGCTTTGCTAGCAGTGGTGGCTCTTCCGTCCCAAGGACCGGCCCATAGATTTCCACTGCTCTCCTCTCCTCTGCCACATCTATTCATCTCCGCCCCCTGCCTTTTATCCCCAGAGATAGGGTGGGGCTTTGCTAGCAGCAGTGGCTCTTCCGTCCCAAGCAATAGCAATAGCAATAGCAATAGCAATAGCAGTAGACTTATATACCGCTTCATAGGCCTTTCAGGCCTCTCTAAGCGGTTTACAGAGAGTCAGCATATTGCCCCCAACAATCTGGGTCCTCATTTTACCCACCTCGGAAGGATGGAAGGCTGAGTCAACCCTGAGCCGGTGAGATTTGAACCGCTGACCTGCTGATCTAGCAGTAGCCTGCAGTGCTGCTTTTAACCACTGCGCCACCTTGGCACCGGGTCAAGGACCGGCCCATAGATTTCCACTGCTCTCCTCTCCTCTGCCTTCTGCGCATCCACGCGTCAGGCACTGTATTGTATTGTATTTATTGAGTTTGTATGCCGCCCTACTCCCGAGAGACTCAGGGCGGCTCACTGGACCCAGCTGTTCCTCCTCTTCCTCATCTGTCACCTCCAGATCTGAGGGATGTTGACTCTCCATCTGAGGGCTGACGGGCGGCTGAGGCTCCACTTTTTTCTCTGTCTCTGTCTCTGTCTCTCTCTGCCAGCTCCATTCCCTCTTCCCCCTCGGAGCTCCCAGATTGCTGACCCTGACACCCACACCTTCTCCTCTGATTTGGCTTCTGGAAGGGTCGGTGGCTGACAGGCCACAAACACATACAAAGGAATTGGATAGGTCTCATTTAATGAAAAGGAAGGAAGGGATATGGAAATAAGAGAGGGAGGGAGGAAAAAGGAAGGAGGGAGGGAGGGAAGGAAGGAAAGAAGGAAAGAAAGAAAGAAGGAAAGAAGGAAGGAAAGGAAAGAAGGAAAGAAGGAAAGAAGGAAAGAAGGAAAGAAGGAAAGAAGGAAAGAAGGAGAGATGGGAAGAAGAGAGGGAGGGAGAGAGAAAGGAAAAAGGGAGGGAGGGAAGAAAGGAAAGAAAGAAAAGAGATGAGAAGAAGAGAGGGAGGGAGGGAGGAAAAAGGAAGAATGGAGGGAAGGAAGGAAAGAAAGGAGAGATGGGAAGAAGAGAGTCAAAGAAAGGAAGGAGGGAGGGAAGGAATGAAGGAAAGAAGGAAGGAAAGAAAGAAGGAAAGATGGGAAGAAGAGAGGAAGGGAGAGAAGAAAGAAAGGAGGGAGGTAGGGAAGGAAAGAGGGAAGGAAGGTAGGAAGGAAGGAATGAAGGAGAGATGGGAAGAAGAGAGGGAGGGAGAAAGGAGAAAGGGAGGGAAGGAAGGATAGAAAGAAAAGAGATGGGAAGAAGAAAGGGAGGGAGAGAGAAAGGAAGGAGGGAAGGAAGGAAGGAAGGAAAGAAGGAGAGATGGGAAGAAGAGGGAGGGAGGGAAGGAAGGAGGGAGGGAAGGAAGGAAGGAAGGAAGGAAGGAAGGAAGGTAGGAAGGAAGGAAGGAAGGAAGGAAAAAAAAACAGGAGTTTTGACATTCAGAAGCTTTTTTTGACTCCTCTGCCGGAGAGCCTCCCAGTAGCTGCCTTTGAGGCCCAGGGATGATTTCCTCTGCCAGAACAGAAGCAAACCCAGTCGCTTGTCACTCTGCTCTGGGAGAAGGACAGGCCATGTTGGTTGGGAAAGGAGGCAGGGAGCAGCGGGAGATGATTTCCCCAAACCCAGCCAAGTTCAGGGCAGCCGCTGATTGTCTGATTACATGTTTGCACCAAGCATTTCATCTCATCAAAAACCAGACTCTTACGCCAGGGGAGGATTTGACCCCCAGCTCTCTGGGTTGGTGTTGTTTTCTTTTGTTTTGCAAACCCTCCTTTGCCAGTTTCCGGGCAGCTGTCCCACTGCACCCCTGGCCGGATCCCTTGTGGAAGAGATCAGGTTCCGGGGATCTTAGGCATTTCATAACCCAACTAGTTAACCTCATCAGTGTTTGAAAGGAGTGGCCTTTGCGGGATGAAATAGAAGGAAGAGGAGGTGAGAGGAGGAGGAGGGAGGGAGGGAGAGAAGGATGGAGAAAGAAGGAATGGAAAAGACGGAGAAATGGGAGAGAGCAGGAAAGAGGACTAGAGAGGGAAGGAAGGAAGGAAGGAAGGAAGGAAGGAAGGAAGGAAGGAAGGAAGGAAGGAAGGAAGGAAGGAAGGAAGGAAGGAAGGAAGGAAGGAAGGAGAACTAGAGAGATGGGAGGGAGGGATTGAGGAAGGAGAAAGAGGGAATGGAAAAGACAGAGAAATGGGAGGGAGCAGGAAAGAGGACTAGAGAGGGAAGGAAGGAAGGAAGGAAGGAAGGAAGGAAGGAAGGAAGGAAGGAAGGAAGGAAGGAAGGAGAACTAGAGAGATGGGAGGGAGGGATTGAGGAAGGAGAAAGAGGGAATGGAAAAGACAGAGAAATGGGAGGGAGGGAGCAGGAAAGAGGACTAGAGAGGGAAGGAAGGAAGGAGGAAAAAGTGGGAGGGAGGGAGGAGAAAGAGGTGGAAGGAAAGAAAGAAGAGTGGGAATGAAAAGACAAAAATGGGAAGGAGAAAGAGAGGGTGGGAGAATAGAAAGGAGTGGGTAGAGAGGGAAGGAAGGAACGAACGAACTAGAGAGATGGAAGCGAGGAAGGAAGGAAGGAGAAAGAGGGAAGGAAAGAAAGAGGGAATGGAAAGACAGAAATGGGAGGGAGGGAGGGAAGAAGAAAGAGATGGGAAAGAGAGGGAGGGAGGAAAGAAGAAAAGAAGGAATTAGAGAGATGGAAAAGGGAGGGAGGAGAAAAATAGATGAAAGGAAAGAAAGATGAGAGGGAACAGAAAGAGAAATAAGAGGGAGGAGGGAGGAAGGAGAGATAGGGGAAGGAAAGAAAGAAGGTGAAATAGAGAGATGGAGGGAAGGAAGGAAGGAGAAAGAAAAAGGGGAGGGGAGAAGGGATTGAGGGAGGGGAAGAGAGATATGAGTAGAAGACAGGGAGGGAAGGGAGGGTGGGAGGAAGAGAGGGAGGAATGATAGAGAGGGGAGGAAGGAAAGAAGGAAGGAAGGAGAAATAGAGAGATGGGAGGGAAGAAGGGATTGAGGGAGGGGAAGAGAGATACGAGTGGAAGAGAGGGAGGGAGGAAGGAAGGACTGAGAAAGAGGGAGAAGGAAGGGAGAGGGGGGGAGGGAAGAAGACAGAAAGATGCTTTCTGGGATAATCAACTCCCAATTACCAGCCCCAACCATCCATCCCCCCCAACCCCTCCCCCCTGGCCAGGAATGACGCCTGGTGAGATCGGGGGCCCGGATCCCCCATCCCAGAATCCCACCCGTGAGAGTCCCCTTCCCCTTCTCCTTTGCCTGCCCTTCTCGATGGCTGACATTGGCATGAAGGAGGTTTGGCTCTCCGTTTTCCAGCCCTTCCCTGGAGATCGGGAGGGGAGGGGGGGCGAAAGCAAGGAGCCCAGGAGAAACAGAGACACCCCCTCCCCTCCGACACCTCACGGGGGTCCCAGGTCCAGCCTGGCTGGGGGTCTCCCCCTCCCCTGCAGCGCCTGCCAAAGACGGTAGCTGGGGGGGGCAGGAAAGGAGGGAGAATCCGAGGGGACCCCAAAATAACCCAAGGAACTTTGAGAAGCCGGGCTGATGCTTAATGAGAACAAGACTTTCCTTTTTCCAAGTGAAAAACCAGATAAACATCAAAGGGAGCATTTGAAATCAAAATAAAACACAAAACCAGCTGTTTACGCTGCCCTCCTCCAGGGGCCCCAACGAAGACATTCTTGGCAGGAGAAAGTCTTTGCAAGAAGGAGCCCCCAAGGACGGGATTTTCCCAGGGCAAAGGATGATGGGGGGTGGGCTGCCTTGGGTGAGAGCCGGCAAAGGCTTCTCCGCAGCCAGGAAGGGCCCGGACTGAAGGGGGAGGCGGGCGGTGTGGGGGGGGGGGCGGCAGGGTGACAACAGGAGCCACAAGGAAGGGTGGTGTGGCAGCCCTTCCCGGGGTCTCCTGGGGGATTCTGGGGAGGTTTCAAACACGAGGCCCTTGGGGCATTGGGCCTATCAGAGGGGGAAGGGGCACTTTGTGGGAAGTGTCTCCTGAATCGTGGGAGAGGGAGGGAGGGGAAAAGGGAAGGAGAAGGAGGGAGAGAGGGAGAAGAGAGATGCAGGAGGAGGGAGAGTGGGAAGGAAAGAGGGAGAAGGAGGAGAAGGAGGGAGAAAAGAGAGGGGGAGGGAGGGGAAAGGGGAAGGAGGATAAGGAGGGAGAGGGGGAAGGAGAGAGGAAAAAGGAGGGAGAAGAGAGAGGGAGAGGGGGAAGGAGAGAGGGAGAAGGAGGAGGGAAGGAGGAGAAGGAGGCAGAAGAGAAAGGGAGAGGGAGGGAGAGAGGGGAAAAGGGAAGGAGGAGGGGGGAGGGGGAAGGAAAGAGGGAGGAGGGGGAGGAGGAGAGGGAGAAGAGAGAGGGAGGGAGGGAGAGGGAAAAGGGAAGAAGGATGAGGAGGGAGAGGGAGGGAGAGAGGGGAAAAGGGAAGGCGGATGAGGAGGGAGAGGGAGAAGGAGGAGGAGAAGGAGGGACAGAGGGGGAAGAGGGAGGGAGGAGGATGAGGAAGAAGAGGGGGAAGGAGAAGGAGGGAGAGAGGGAGAAGAGAGACGGAGGGGATGGGAGAACGAAAGAGAGAGGGAGAAGGAGGGGGAGGAAGAGGAGAAGGAGAGGGAGAAGAGAGAGGGAGGGAAAGGGAGAGGGAGGGAGAAGGGGAACAGGAAGGAGGCAGAGGAGAAGGAGGGCAAAAGGGAGGGGATGGCAGAGGGAGGGGAGGGCAAGAAGGGGAGAGGGGAAGAGAGGGAGGAAAAGGGAGGGGATGGAGGAGAGGGAGGGAGAAGGGAAGGGAACGGGAGAGAGGCAGAAGGAGAGGCAGAAGGAGAAGAGAGAGGGGGAGAAAGGGAGAGGGAGGGAGAAGGGGAACAGGAAGGAGGAGGGAGAATGGTAGGAGGAGGGAGGGGGAGAGGGAAATGAAAGGGAGGAGCGAGGGAGGGGAAGGGATAGAGGGAGAGAAGAGGAAGGGAAAGGAGGAGGAGCGATGGGGAGAGGGACGGGGGAAATGAAGGGGGAGAGGGAGGGAGAGAGGAGAGATCAGCAATCCAGTTTAATATCCTCTCCTGGTTAAAATACCAACCTAGACTTCAGAAAACCATTTGGATGACCTTTGGCTGGCCCTTCCTTCTCTCTCGATCCAGCTGAAGAGGGAGAGGGACCTCCCAACAAGCAGAGTCCATGGTGGAAGGGAGGAGAGCCCAATTCGTTTAACGACCGTGTCTCTTCCCTGAACAACAGCAGGGAGCCAGAAAGGCCCGGAAACAAGGCCCAAAACTCGCACAGCGAGACTGCCTCGCTTAGCAACGGAAATTCGGGGGCTAAGTCGAGGACTCCCTGCACTTGGCTTGGCGCAGGGGACGCTGGTGTCAGGGACCAGGGAGTGAAGAAAAAAAGAAATATTGTGCGTTATTCCTAAACGATAAAACAATCGGAAGGCTTCATTGGAGCCAGGAAGGGACGCCAGGAAAATGGAAGGTTTTTTCAGCATCTCCTGGAGGTGCTTCATCCATTTCTCGCCTCTCTCAAGCCATCCACAGCCCAGAGGGTGCAAATTTGAAAGAGGAGAAGGAAATCCAAGGTGAAGCGGACGATTGTCTCATCAAACGGAGCCCCTGAAATGAAAACCGAGGTGGTGGAAGCCTTCGAGGGGAAAAAAATACGCTTCCAACCTCCCCTTCCCCTTCCTTTTTTCTATCTTTCCTTCCCTTTTTTTCTCCCTCTCCTTTTTCCTTCTTAAAAAAAAAAAACCCTCCAGTGTTGCACAGCACCCACAACTTCGGGTGGCAAGCCGTTCCGCTGGTGGATTTGTCCTCGCTCTTAGGAAGTTTGACCTCAATTCAGGCTGTGTCTCTCCTTGTTTAGTTTCCAGCAGGGGGTTGGGCTAGATGACCTCCAAGGTCCCTTATTGCTCTATGTGTATGTGTTATGTGTCACCCGTTGCTTCTCGTGTCCTGTCCTCTGGTGCTTTGGAGAATAAACTGAAACCCCTCCTCTCAAATACTGCAATGCTGCTATCATGTATGCATCTTCTGAATCAATCTGTGGGAAGTTATCACCCAGCCCTCTCCCGGAAAAATGAAATATCCTAGGAAATATTGAAAAGGCAGAATATTTCTCTGGATGTGAAAAGGATGGAACATGTTTTAAAAGACAGAATGGTTGCCTGTAGCTTCCTGCCCATCCCCACTTTGTTAATGGGCCATTAAGAAGGCCAATCCAGTCCCTTTACATAATAAAGGCTTCTCCACTTCAGCTGCAGGGTGGATGGGATTAAAGCATGATAATATTGGCCCCAACTGACCACATGGCATCTGAGAACTCAACCAAACCTGGATTCAAAACGCAGCCTAGGGAGTTGCCTCTGCATGGCCCCCCATGGGAGCCTGACAACCAATCAGAATACATTTCTTACACAGGAACAGGAAACAGAGAGGTGGGACTGAACAGGTTATAAAAAGCCTAGCAAGCCCCTCCTTCAGCCCTTCTCTTCTTCTCCACCAACATTGAAGCACGTGATCCCCTTTTCTGCTCAGGGCTCAAGCCACGTGGTCCTGTCCACCAATAAACCATCTTTCCAAGCAGCCTCCATGTCTCCAGTGTCTTTTTCACCACTTGGATCCGAACCCAGAAGGACATTTCTTTTATCAAATCATTTAACCAGGATAGAGCTGGAAGGGACCTTGGAGGTCTTCTAGTCCAACCCCCACGATCCCCTATGCACCATTCCAGACAAATGGTGGTTCAGTGTCTTCTTAAAAACTTCCAGTGTTGGGACATTCACAACTTCTGGAGGCAACTTCTGTTCCACTGATTAATTGTTCTCACTGTCAGGAAGTTTCCCCTCAGTTCTCAGTTGCTTCTCTCCTTGATTAGTTTCCACCCATTGCTTCTTGTTCTGCCCTCAGGTGCCTTGGAGTAGAGTTTGACTCCCTCTTCTTTGGGGCAACCCCTGAGATATTGGAAGACTGCTATCATGTCTCCCCTGGTCCTTCTTTTCATTAAAGTAGACATTCCCAGTTCCTTTTGTCACTGCTCTAATCTACAGCCAAGTACCAAATTTAATCTCCTAATAATCTTAGAGCCCTAAAAATCAAGGAAAAGCAAAGAAAATCAAGGAAAACTAAAGAAAATCAAGGAAAAGACAAGGAAATCGAGGAAAAGCCAAGAAAATCCAGTTGCCTCTTAATTTTAAGTTGAAAACCACCCTGCAAAAGTTTGGCCTTTGGACACATCAGAAAAACAATTTCAACAACCAGAGGTTCCGAAAACTTTAAGGGAAAGAAATGTTGAGTTCTACTCAGATGTTGCAATTCACTTTTGGAGTAGGTTTTGTTGTTGTTTTGTTTTAAGCAAAACTTGCAAATTGACTCACAAATTTTGCAGATGACTTGGTGTTGATTCTGGAAGCGTTTTTCAAGGGAATTGAAATATGGGCAAATAAAAAAGAATTTTTGGTACATGGGCCGATTTCAAGATGAATAAACAAAAGGGGAAAACGCGAACAAACATTTGAACATCATCAAGGATCAAACCGAACGGAGGAATAAAACGGGCTTTAAGTGGAAGGTAAAATATCTGACTATTGCTATGATAAATATGAATGGCATCTTATTTCAAATGCAGCTAGTCCTCAACGATCACTTAGCAATAGATTGAAGTCGCAACAAGTACAGAAAAAAAAGTGATTTATACCTGGTATTCAAATTTATGTCTTTTTCAGTTTTTTTTCAGGAAACATAACCCCCCCCCAAAAAAAGCAGAAGAAAAGGGGACTTTTTAACTTCCTAGCAATCCCATAATAGAGATTACAGATCGTCCCGTAATTGGGACTGGAAATGCTGTTTGTGAGATGCAGTCACAAAGCAGGACATCACATCCCAAAAGTGGTTTTTTTCAAAGAGGCAACTGGACTTTCTGGTATTTTTTCTTTAAAGACATTTCGCTTCTCATCCCAGAAGCTTCTTCAGCTCTGACTGGATGGTGGGGAAAGGAAGGATTGATACTCCTTGCAGACAGCTGGTCATTTGCATCATTTTAGAGAGATGTTGAGGCCGCTTGGAGGTTTTATCTGTGTCCTCAGGGTCATCCGAGTGGTGCAAAATTGCCTTAGTCAAAATTGAGCAACCCCCCCACCCACCAACAGAGAGGGAGGGATACAACATCATCCATCTCAGTGGTGGGTTTCAAATTTTTTTAGAACCTCTTCTGTAGGTGTGGCCTGCTTTGTGGGAGTGGCTTACCAGCCAAGTGACCGGGTGGGAGTGGCTTGCCAGCCATGTGACTGGGTGGGGGTGGCCAACTTGTAAAATGTAGTGAAACTCACTTAACAACGCTCTTGCTTAGCAACCAAAATGTTGGCTCAGAAACTCTGGCATTTGAAGCACGCAAGTCTTAAAGCTGTCGAGTTACAAGACCCTCGCACCCCTAACCCTTTAGAAAAAAAAACCCCAGGGGTGTTCAAACTTGAGAGCTTTAAGACTTGTGGACTTCAACTCCCAGAATTCCTCCTCCAGTCATGTTGGCTCAGAAACTCTGGCATTTGAAGCACGGAAGTCTTAAAGCTGTCAAGTTACAAGACCCTCGCACCCCTAACCCTTTAGAAGAAAAAACCCCAGGAGTGTTCAAACTTGAGAGCTTTAAGACTTGTGGACTTCAACTCCCAGAATTCCTCCTCCAGTCATGTTGGCTCAGGAACTCTGGTGTTGAAGTGTGCAAGTCTTAAAGCTGTCAAGTTACAAGACCCTCGCACCCCTAACCCTTTAGAAAAAAAACCCACAGGGGTGTTCAAACTTGAGAGCTTTAAGACTTGTGGACTTCAACTCCCAGAATTCCTCCTCCAGTCATGTTGGCTCAGGAACTCTGGTGTTGAAGTGTGCAAGTCTTAAAGCTGTCAAGTTACAAGACCCTCGCACCCCTAACCCTTTAGAAAAAAAACCCACAGGGGTGTTCAAACTTGAGAGCTTTAAGACTTGTGGACTTCAACTCCCAGAATTCCTCCTCCAGTCATGTTGGCTCAGGAACTCTGGCGTTGAAGTGTGCAAGTCTTAAAGCTGTCAAATTACAAGACCCTCGCACTCCTAACCCTTTAGGGAAAAAACCCCAGGGGTGTTCAAACTTGATAGCTTTAAGACTTGTGGACTTCAACTCCCAGAATTCCTCCTCTCGCTCTTCATCTTGATGATGTGAGGACGGGTGGGGGGAGGGAGCTGGAACCGGTTCTAAACGGCACGGTAGATTTGTGGAACCTCTTCTATAGAAGAGATTAGAACTGTCAGGAACCCACCCCTGGTGTATCTCCAGTCTACAACACAGTCCTTTGAACAGTTCCATGGAGGCTCCACACGCTTTTTCACTTAGAATAAGAGAGTTGGGAGGGACCTTGGAGGTCTTCTAGTCCAACCCCCTGCTTAGGCAGGAAACCCTGCCCCACTTCAGACAAATTGGTTGTCCAAACTCTTCTTAAAAACGTCCAGTGTTGGAGCATTCACAACTTCTGGAGGCCAGTAGTTCCACCGGCTAATTGTTCTGACTGTCGGGACATTTCTCCTTAGTTCTAGGTTGCTTCTCTCCTGGAGAGAATGGCAAATCTGCCTTTCTTGTCTCTTGATCGTGCCTTCCCTCCGCTCTGCTTCTGCCAGTTAAAATGTTTTTCTGGTTTTCTGATGTTTAATAAATAAACAACGCTGCTATTTTTATGCTAGCTGGAATGGATCCAGATGCGTGCTTGCTCAGATCTGAATCTTGGGAGCGACCAGAAGCATCTAGACTGGGAGTCATTTTGCAACGACAAACAGTCCTCGCCTTACGACCCCAGTTGTGCCCAACATTTCTGTTGCTAAGCGGGTCATTTTTTAAAATAGTGAGTTTAGCCCTTTCTGGCTGCATTTGTTAAGGAAATCATTGCCGTTATTAAATAAGAAACATGGTTGTTATATGAATCTGGTTCCCCCCCAATGGATTTTGCTTGTCCAGCGGTCACTAAAGAGGATGGCGTGACCCCCTGGGACGCTGCAGGCGTCGTAAGTGTGAGTCAGTTGCAAAGCATCCGAATTTTGATCCCGTGACTACGTGGATGCGACAAGGGATGGCCGTAAGTGTGAAAAAATGGCCGCAGGTCGCATTTGTCAGCGCGTCGTAACTTTGAACGGGCATTAAATGAATCGTCGTAAGTCGAGAACTACTTGCAGTTTTAACAGCCGCTTTAAGAAAGTCACCCGGGCAAGATCTGGAAGGGAATATCAGAGATGGGGAGACTTGCAACCTTCAACGGTTGAAGGATCTGGGATGGCTTCAAATTTCTAGAAGATTTATTCAATGCTGATTGGCTTTAAAGCAGGAGTGTCCAAACTTGGGAACTTTAAGACTTGTGGACTTCAACTCCCAGAATTCCCCAGCCGGCCGGCTGGGGAATTCTGGGAGTTGAAGTCCACAAGTCTTAAAGTTCCCAAGTTTGGACACTCCTGCTTTAAAGGAAGGAAACGTATTCCGTGGACCAGGGCTTATCACCAAACTGACAAGTTTTAAGATATCTGGCCTGCCAGAATGGTTTTTATGCCTAAAATAGGACTAGAACTCACCTTCTCCTGGTGACTGGCCCAAAATCCCTCAGGTGGTTTTTGTGTCTAAGGCTGGGACTAGAACTCACAACCGCCTTTGGATTGGCCCAAAGTCACACAGCTGCCTTTTGTTACTAAGATGGGGACTAGAATTCACAGGCTCCTGTTGATTGAATCATAGTCACCAGGTGGTTTTCATGCCTAAGGCGGGACTAGAACTCACCGTCTCCTGGTGATCGGCCCAAAGTCACACAGGTGGCTTTTGTGTCTAAGGCGGGACTAGAACTCACCGTTCTCCTGGTGATTGGCCCAGAGTCACCACCCTGGCGTTCATGCCTAAGGCGGGACTAGAATTCACTGTCTCCTGGTGATTGGCGCAGAGTCACCCAACCAGCTTTCATGCCTAAGGCGGGACTAGAATTCACAATCGCCTTTTGATTGGCCCAAAGTCACACGGCTGCCTTTTGTTACTAAGACGGGACTAGAATTCACAGGCTCCTCTTGATTGAACCCAAGTCACACCTAAGGCAGGACTAGAACTCCCAGTTTCCTGGTGATTGGGCCCAAAGTTGCCCAATGGGCTTTTAACTCCGAAGGAAGTGTTACTAGAACTCACCATCACCTGGTTTCTAGCTTGGTGCCTTCCCCCCCCCACCCAAAGACCGAACTGGCACTCTTGAGATATTGTCGAAAGAAATAAAATTTAATAATCAGTCCCTGGTCGTCAAAACAGTCTTGAAAATCAACAGCAAAGGCAGAAGACACAACAGACACCAGGAAAATTGCCAGTGAGAATTGCAGGAAGATTTCATCAGGGCACATCGGAAATTATCTCATTTTCTCGCTGAGCATCGTAAAACCTGCCCAGATTTCAGCACATCCAAGATTATTTTAAAAAAAGAAAGAAAAAAAAACTCCAGGAAATGCAATAAAAATTCCTTGGAAAAGCGAAGGCGAAGTTTGGCTCTCAGAAAAAGGAACTCAAAACAGTCCACAGGATCCTCAGCCTCTCTGGTTTACAGCTAGTCCTCGATTTACGACCCCACTTGGGCACCAACTGTCTTGCCCCAGTTGTAAAGTGGATCACTGCAGTTATTAAGTTAGAAACACGGTTGTTAAGGCAATCCGGCTTCCTCCGGGCCCTTCGCGTGTCGGAAGGTTGCAAAAAGGAATCATGTGTCTCCCCCCCTCCCCCGCCCCGAGATACTGCCACCGTCATAAATAGAAGCAGTCCTCAACTTACGATGGTAACAGAGACCAAAATTTCTATTGCTAAGTGAGAAAGTTGCTAAGTGAACATTTATGGCTTTTCTTGCCGCGGCTGTTAAGTGAATCACTGCCGTTGTTAAGTTCGTCGCATGGTCGTTAAGTGAAACTGGCTTCCCCCATTGACTTTGCTCATCAGAAGGTCGCAAAAGGGGATCAGGTGACCCGGGGACACTGAGACCGTCGTAAATATGAATCAGTTGCCAAGCGTGTGCATTTTGATTACGTGACCTTGGGGATTGCTGCAACGGTCGTAAGTGTGAACAATGGTCATAAGTCGCTTTTTTTCAGTGCCATAGTAATGTTGAATGATCACTAAGTCAATAGTTGTAAGTTGAGGACCACCTTAGCCTTAGAATAACTTTATTGTCACTTTAAATGTACACCCATCGGCACACTTTAAAAATGAAATTTTAATTGAATTAGATGTCGGTCTTCAACATCAGCAGAATATTAGAATGAGAAGAACAGGATTGGAAGGGACCTTGGAGGTCTTCTAGTCCAACCCTCTGCTTAGGCAGGAAACCTTGTACCATTTCAGACAAATGGTTCTCCAAATTCTTCTTAAAGGCTTCCAGCGTTGGGGCATTCACAACTTCTGGAGGCAACTTCTGTTCCACTGATTAATTCTTCTAACTGTCAGGAAATTCCTCCCCAGTTCTAAGTTGCTTCTCTCCTTGATTAGTTTCCACCCATTGCTTCTTGTTCTACCCTCAGGTGCCTTGGAGAATAGTTTGACTTCCTCTTCTTTGGGGCAACCCCTGAGATATTGGAAGACTACTATCATGTCTCCCCTAGTCCTTCTTTTCATTGAAACAGCTTGACGCTAAGTTTCCAGAGGTCATCGATGGTCTACCAACCTTCTCAATGGCTTCTTGAAAGACCAAACCATGATCTTTTCGGATCCCGGGCAAACCCCCAGGAAGGCTATCTCCCAATGCCCTTCCCCTCTCTGGGGGTAGGTAGGTTTTTGTGGGTGGCATTTGAGACCAGAAAGTTTTAAGGGGATAATGAGAGGCTGGAAGCAACGCTTTGGCCAAGGAGATGATTAGAGGGTCAAGATTTAATCGTCTTTGGTTTTGAAGCCAAGGCAGCTGGTAGAGACCACCCAGCAAATGAGACCACCTGGACGGAGGAACGGCCATTGTGGATGGATGTCCACTGAGAAGGGCAGCCCAGCTATTATTTACAGATTTCCCAACTCTGCATTTCGCGGGTGCTCGGCTGTCCCAGTGATTCTCAATCTTGGCCGCTTTGAGATGTGTGGACTTATAGCAATAGCAATAGCAGTTAGACTTATATACCGCTTCATAGGGCTTTCAGCCCTCTCTAAGCGGTTTTTACAGAGTCAGCATATTGCCCCCAACAATCTGGGTCCTCATTTCACCCACCTCGGAAGGATGGAAGGCTGAGTCAACCTTGAGCCTGGTAAGATTTGAACCGCCAAACTGCAGATAACAGTCAGCTGAAGTAGCCTGCAGTACTGCACTCTACCCACTGCGCCACCTCGGCTCTTACTTCAACTCCCAGAATTCCCCAGTCGACCTGCTGGCAGTTGAAAGCCACCCATGTTGGGTAGGGAATTCTGGGAGTTGAAGTCCACCTGTGCTGGATGGGGAACGTTACGATCCATCCATGCTTGATGGGAAGTTCTGGGAGTTGGTCCACCCATGATAGCTGTGGAATTCTGGGACTTGAATTCCATCTATGTCAGCTGGGGGATTGTGGGAGTTGAAGTCTGCCCATACTGACTGAGGGATTCTGGGAGTTGAAGTCCATCTATGCCAACTGGGGAATTCTGGGAATTAAAGTCTGCCCCAGTCTGGTCGGGGAATGCTGAGAGTTTAAATCCACCCATACTGACTGGGAGTTGAAGTCCATCTATGCCAGCTGGGGAATTCTGGGAGTTGAAGTCCACCTGTGCTATATGGGGAATTCTGGGAGTTGAAGTCCATCTATGCCAACTGGGGGATTCTGGGAATTAAAGTCTGCCTCTTCTGGTTGGGGAATGCTGAGAGTTTAAATCCACCCATACTGACTTGGAATTGAAGTCCATCTATGCCAGCTGGGGGATTCTGGGAGTTGAAGTCCACCTGTGCTGCTTGGGGAATTCTGGGAGTTGAAGTCATGGGAGTTGAATTCCCTTCACCTTACAGTGTCAAGATTCAAAAAACTTGATTTAAACAGATCAACTGAAGAGAAAAAAATGGAGTGAATGCCACACTGCCTTTTAAAGGAAAATAAGAGGGACACCCACAAATTGTGGCCACACAACTGAAGAGCGACCCCTTTTGGGCATGGGAAGGGCCATAATTGGTAATGATCATAGATGAGGGTATGTCGCGCATCAAAATTTGCATGATTGTGGGCATGGCGTCAGGATTGAAGGCCTATCCTTCATCCGTGCGACGATGGGCAAAAGGGGTGGGGCTTCAACCCTGACGCCACGCCCTCAACCATGCAAATTTCGACGCACGTACCCCTCATCTATGATCATGCCAATTATGCCCCCCCCCATTTAAACCCATGGAAACCTCAGATTTAGGGATGGATCATAGGAACAAATGCTACATTTGAAAAGTTTCTGTTTTCATGATTTATTTTTTGTGTATTCATTTATTTGGCATTTAGAAAACCCCACGATAGAATGTGAGAAGCATTTTATGTGGTATCATGGTTTGTATGTGTGCGCCAAATAAAGGCAGTTTTTGACTTATAGCAATAGCAGTAGCAGTAGACTTATATACCGCTTCATAGGGCTTTCAGCCCTCTCTAAGCGGTTTACAGAGAGTCAGCATATTGCCCCCAACAATCTGGGTCCTCATTTTACCCACCTCGGAAGGATGGAAGGCTGAGTCAACCCTGAGCCGGTGAGATTTGAACCACTGAACTGCTGATCTAGCAGTAGCCTGCAGTGCTGCATTTAACCACTGCGCCACCTCAGCTCAATGACCACATCTGAGCCCCAAATTTCTGTTTCTAAGCAAGAGAGTTGTTAAGTGAGTTTTCCCCCCTTTCAACACAGAAATGAATACAGAATAACAGAGTTGGAAGGGACCTTGGAGGTCTTCTAGTCCAACCCCCTGCCTAGGCAGGAAACCCTACACCACTTCAGACAAATGGTTATCCAACGTCTTCTTAAAAACCTGCAGTGTTGGAGCATTCACAACATCTGGTGGCAAGCAGTTCCCCTGATTAATTGTCCTCCCTGTCAGGAAATTTCTCCTTAGTTCCAGTTGCTTCTCTCCTTGATTAGTTTCCATCCGTTGCTTCTTGTCCTGCCTTGAAGACTTTTCTTGCCGCAGTCGTTAAGTGAGTCACCACAGTTGCTGTTTGTAACTCAGTTGTTAAGTGAATCCAGCTTCCTCATTGACTTTGCTTGTCCAAAGGTCGCAAAAGGGGACCACGGGACTCCGCAACCGTCATAAGTACATGCCAGTTGCCAAGCATCTGGATTTTGATCCCATGACCATGGGAATGGCCGCAACCGTCGTAAGTGTGGGAAACGGACATAAGTCAGTGCCACCGGAGCTTCAAACGGCCACTAAATAAATGCTTGTTAGTGTTGCTCTTTAATTCCAGTGTAAAAATAGGACAAGCTGAATATATTAATAGATAGTAGAAATACACCGAAGGGAGGAGTAGAGGGATAGAAGAAAGAGGGGTAGAGAGAGTGGGAGAGAGGATTGGAGGGAGGGCGAGAAGGAAGGGAGGGAGTGTACTGGGAGAGAGGTGCGGTAGAGGGGGAGGGGAAGTAGGGTAGAGGGGAATGATGGTGGGAAGACGGAAAGTTGGAGGGGGGGCGAAAGAAAGGGTGTATGGAGGGTCGAAGAGGTACATTGGGTTTCTATTTTGGGGGGTATTATTGACAAGAGGAATGGCGGTGTTTATTGTTTAATGTTATATGGCCCCGGTTCTGTACAGTATATGTGTGACTGTAAGAAAATGAAAATGGAAAATAAAACTATCTATACAGAATAAATGCTTGTTAGTTGAGAACGAGCTGTAGAAAACGTACGATTTGTTCTGGCATCACCTGGTGGCCTCCCATCCAGACGTCAACGCCAACTGTCCTCAGATTTTTTTTTCAAGATCAGCCCAAGGGACGATTAAGAATTCTCACCAGATTCTGCGTGGGATAAACAGCCTTTCAACTTCGGTTTAAAAATCCAAAACAAAGACATTCAAAGACTGGAATTTATTGGAACGTATTTAGTGGCTCTCCGAGAGCATACCTAATTGTTCAATTTAATGCTCGAAGGCGATTACCCAAAAAAAGAGAGAGAGAGAGAGTCATTGGGAAGAATTGTTTGGGAAACAGATTTTTATACTCTGTATTGTTACTGACGCCCCCGTGCCAATTCTCCTCGGGTTTCAAGAAGAAATAGGAATCGGTTTTGATCTCCGGCGGTCACACATCGTCGAAATATTTCCCAGGTTTTCTTCTCCAGGGCGAAGGGAGGCTCAATTCCGAATCGAAATATGGAAGGACGAACGTCCACATTAAACTGTCAGTCCATCCGTCAGCTGCGCGGCTATTTCAGAAAAAATGACCCAACCCGATTCTGTTTTTTGACTGGCCTCTGCCGTGGGCTGCTAAGGAGCCAGACACCATCTCTCTATATTTTTGGAAAGGTTTTTATTTTATTTTATTTTTTGTTCTCTATATACCATTATAGGTCTACATTCACGTAGTTGTTATTCTTTTTTTTACATTTTTTGTTCTTATACATTTGTTTCCACCCATTGCTTCTTGTTCTGCCCTCAGGTGCTTTGGAGAATAGTTTGACTCCCTCTTCTTTGTGGCAACCCCTGAGATATTGGAAGACTGCTATCATGTCTCCCCTAGTTCTTCTTTCTATTAAACTAGACATGCCCAGTTCCTGCAACCGTTTTTCATATGTTTTAGCCTCCAGTCCCTTCATCATCTTTGTTGCTCTTCTCTGCACTCTTTCTAGAGTCTCCATATCTTTTTTTACATCGTGGCGACCAAAACTGAATGCAGTATTCCAAGTGTGGCCTTCCCAAGGCCTTATAAAGTGGTATTAACCCTTCACGTGATCTTGATTCTCTCCCTCTGTTGATGCAGCCTAGAACTGTGTTGGCTTTTTTGGAAGCTGCTGCACACAGCTGGCTCCTATTTAAACGGTTCTCCACCAGGACTCCAAGATCCCTTTCACAATTACTATTACTGAGTAAGGTACCACCTATAGTGTACCTGTGCATTTCAAATCTCCAAGCGGCCTCAACAACTCTCAGAAAGAGTGCTAATAACCAGATGACTGCAAGGAATATAAATCCTTCCCTTCCCCACCATTTAGTCAGAACTGAAGAAGCTTCTTAGATGAGAAGTGAAATGTCTTCAATTTGCTTGCAAATTGACAGGGACACAGCGGCTCAGGGGCTAAGACACTGAGCTTGCCGATCAGAAAGGTCGGCAGTCTGCCGGTTTGAATCCCCAGCGCCGCATCACGGAGTGAGCTCCCGTGACTTGTCCCAGCTTCTGCCAACCTAGCAGTTCGAAAGCACGTTAAAAATGCAAGTAGAAAAATAGGAACCACCTTTGGTGGGAAGGGAACAGCGTTCCGTGCGCCTTCGGGGGGCGTTGAGTCATGCCGGCCACATGACCATGGAGGCGTCTTCGGACAGCGCTGGGTCTCCGGCTTTGAAACGGAGATGAGCACCGCCCCCTAGAGTCGGGAACGGCTAGCACATCTGTGCAAGGGGAACCTTTATTTGCAAATTATTATTATTTTTTATTTTAGTGTGCCCTGTTCAAGCTACCTCTTAACTTTCTTCGGGTTCACGCCTTGTTTTGCAACCCACCCACTTCTCACTACTGCAGAGAGTAAACCCGGGGAGGGGGGGTAATTATTTTTCTATGTTCGCCGTGGTCCCTGCTCCCATCTGGTTGGGATTTTGCTGCCTTCCCCACTCGCACCGGGAGGAAGGGGCGGAAATGGAAACCAAAAAGCAATCCCAGTTGTTGCAAAACTCAAACCTGTTGCCCAGACGTAGAACAGAATTCGTCTCTCCCTTCCTTTCCAAAGCCTTCAAAGGCAGAAGATTCTACTGCATGACAGGTCCCGCCAGAGGAAGAACGCAAGAGGCAGAACCAACACCGGGAAGCGATTAGAGGGGTTTCCACACCCGTTCTAAGTCCCACCATGCAAAACCCAGCAGATGGCAGAACAACAGAGTTGGAGGGGACCTCGGAGGTCTTCTAGTCCAGCCCTCTGCTCAAGCAGGAGATCCATACAGAATTACAGAATAACAGAGTTGAAAGGGACCTTGGAGGTCTTCTACTCCAACCCTGCCTAGACAGGAAACCCTCAACCATTTCAGACAAATGGTTATCCAGCATCTTCTTAAAGACTTCCAGTGTTGGGGCTTTCACAACTTCTGGAGGCAACTTCTGTTCCACTGATTAATTGTTCTCACTGTCAGGAAATTTCTCCTTCGTTCTAAGTTGCTTCTCTCCTTGATTAGTTTCCACCCATTGCTCTAAAGAGGATTAGGGGACTGGAGGCCAAAACATATGAAGAACGGTTGCAGGAACTGGGTATGTCTAGTTTAATGAAAAGAAGAACCAGGGGAGACATGATAGCAGTCTTCCAATACCCCAGGGGTTGCCCCAAAGAAGAGGGAGTCAAGCTATTCTCCAGGGCAGGACACGAAGTAATAGACAGAAACTAATCAAGGAGAGAAGCAACTGAGAACTAAGGAGAAATTTCCTGACAGAACAATTAATTATATCAATTAATGAAATTTAGGCAAGAAAAATGAAATGCACAGGGACAGTATAGGTGGTACCTTGATCAACAGTAGTAACTGTGAGAGGGATCTTGGGGTCCTAGTGGACAACCATTTAAAGAGGAGCCAGCCGTGTGCAGCAGCTGCCAAAAAAGCCAACACAGTTCTAGGCTGCATCAACAGAGGGAGAGAATCAAGACCACGAGAAGGGTTAATACCACTTTATAAGGCCTTGGGAAGGCCACATTTGGAATATTTGCATCCAGTTTTCGTCTCCATGATATAAAAGAAGATGTTGAGATTTTAGAAAGAGTGCAGAGAAGAGCAACCAAGAGGACTAGGGGACTGGAGGCTAAAACATGAAGAACGGTTGCAGGAACTGGGTAGGTCTAGTTTAATAGAAAGAAGGACTAGGGGAGACATGATAGCATCTTCCAATATCTCAGGGGCTGCCACAAAGAAGAGGGAGTCAAACTATTCTCCAAAGCACCTTGAAATCAGGACAAGAAGCAATGGGTGGAAACTAATCAAGGAGAGAAGCAACCTAGAACTAAGGAGGAATTTCCTGACAGTGAGAACAATTAGTTCAGTGGAACAACTTGCCTCCAGAATTTGTAAATGCTCCAACACTGGAGGTTTTTAAGAAGAAGAGATTGGACAATCATTTGTCTGAAGTGGTGTAGGATTTTCTGCCTAGGCAGGGGGTTGGACTAGAAGACCTCCAAGGTCCCTTCCAATTCTGCTACTCTATTCTATTCTATTCTGTTCTGTTCTGTTCTGTTCTGTTGTATTCTATTCTATTCTGTTCTATTCTATTCTATTCTGTTCTATTCTGTTCTGTTCTGTTCTGTTCTATTCTATTCTATTCTATTCTATTCTGTTCTGTTCTATGTGGGCTTCCATTTATTTTTTTTTACTACCGGTTTGCACATCCGTGCACAGAAGCTTCCGGGCAGGTGGGTGGAGCTTCCCGCAGCCGTCATAACCGGTTCCCCCCGATCCGGTGCCAAACCAGGAACAAGCCACCTTTGGTTTCCTGCCTAAAGCAGCGGGGTTGGGCTAGTAGACCTCCAAGGTCCCTTCTGAGCATCCTCTGGTCTTCTCCAAATTCTCCGCCTATTCCGTTATCTTTTGTGAATCTGCCCCTGGCCCGCCTTAGCAGAGTCCGTCTTCCCTTCTGACAGCAAGCACGCTTCCGTATCACCCTCGTGACCTCCCAGATTTCCCCGCCAATTAATGGAGAAAAGATGGTAGCGCCTCTTTTTGAAGGAACCAGGCGCCGGTTGCCAGTTCTGCATTCTTCTTCGCCTCCCCTCCTTCTGTCATCTCGCTGTTTCTCATTAAACGCACCCTGCATATTCTCATCTCCGCGGACATCACATTCCGCTCGCAACTAATAGGTTCCAGAAAAAAATGTGGAAGGGAGGAGAAGGGGGGGGGGGAAGAGAGAGAGAAATAATAATGTCCAGAATCAAACTGAACGGAGAGAAGGAGAAAAAGAGAGATGGTGCCAGAGAGGAAGGGGAAGAGAGCAGGCCTAGAAGAGCCATCCAGCTGCGCAGCATGGGACATTAGTTAGAAATATGGAATTATGATCTGTTTCAAGGAGCATCGCAGCCAGTCCAGATAGTCCTCGAACTTACAACAATAGTTAGCAATAGTTAGCAATAGTTAGGCTTATATACCGCTTCATAGGGCTTCCAGCCCTCTCTAAGCGGTTTACAGAGTCAGCATATCGCCCCCAACAACAATCTGGGTCCTCATTTTACCCACCTCGGAAGGATGGAAGGCTGAGTCAACCTTGAGCCTGGTGGGATTTGAACAGCCAAACTGCTGAACTGCAGTGCTGAATTTAACCACTGCGCCACCTCGGCTCAACACTTCACTCAGTGACCGCTCTGAGTTTTCAACAGCGCTGAAAAGAGGGACGTAGGACTGCTTTTCACACATACCTCCTTTCCAGCATCCCCACAGTCACGTGGTCGAACTTTGGCTATTACGTCGAAGTTACGTTTTCCATTCATCAACGAAGAATAAAACTTGGAATTGCCTAAGGGAATTCTAGGAGTTGAAGTCCACCCGTCTTCAGGGTCTCCCAGCTGAGAAACACTGTGCTAACAAGGGCGTAAATCAACAGAGTTTAGGAACCAAATTGGAAGGGACCTTGGAGGTCTTCTAGTCCAACGCCCTGCCCAGGCAAAGGAATAATGAAAGAATTCAAAAAAAAAAAAAGTCAGGTTCTCTGCATTTAGGCAAGAAAAACCAAAGGCACAGGGACAGTATAGGTGGTATTTTGCTCAATAGTAGTAACTGTGAAAGGGATCTTGGAATCCTAGTGGAGAACCATTTAAATAGGAGCCAGCCGTGTGCAGCAGCTGCCAAAAAAGCCAACACAGTTCTAGGCTGCATCAACAGAGGGAGAGAATCAAGATCACGTGAAGGGTTAATACCACTTTATAAAGCCTTGGTAAGGCCACACTTGGAATATTTGCATCCAGTTTTGGTTGCCATGATGTAAAAAAAGATGTGGAGACTCTGGAAAGAGTGCAGAGAAGAGCAACAAAGAGGATTAGGGGACTGGAGGCTAAAACATATGAAGAACGGTTGCAGGAACTGGGTATGTCTAGTTTAATGAAAAGAAGGACCAGGGGAGACATGATAGCAGTCTTCCAATATCTCAGGGGTTGCCACAAAGAAGTGGGGGTCAACCTATTCTCCAAAGCACCTGAGGGCAGGACAAGAAGCAATGGGTGGAAACTAATCAAGGAGAGAAGCAACTTAGAGCTAAGGATTAATTTCCTGACAGTTAGAACAATTAACCAGTGGAACTACTTGCCTCCAGAAGTTGTGAATGCTCCAACACTGGAAGTTTTTAAGAAGAGATTGGACAGCCATTTGTCTGAAGTGGTATAGGATTTTCTGCCTAGGCAGGGGGTTGGACTAGAAGACCTCCAAGGTCCTTTCCAACTCTGCTATTCTATTCTATTCTATTCTATTCTATTCTATTCTATTCTATTCTATTCTACTCTACTCTACTCTACTCTACTCTATTCTATTCTAAATAAACAAATAAATTAATGAATAAGCCATCTGATTTAGGGCAATGTGTAACGTCAGTCTTTTCTTACCCTCTCTGCTGAATCTCGGCAGCTTTCTGGGCTCCTGGCAAATTTTCCACGCCAGTTTCCACATATCTCTCTGTGAAAACTTGCTAATCACGCTTGTAATTTGACTTTCTCTGTTCTCTTAAGCCTGTGACTGAGTTTTTCGCTACAAACTGGGAGAGGAAATGCAATGGAGAATGAACCCCCAACACAGCTTAGAAAGACAAAAGGGGGAGATGGAACAATAGAAATAATTTCCACATCGCCTTAATTGGATCATTAAGGACTCATTTGGAAGAGGGGAGCTGCAGATTTTCCAGAAACTAAACAGCTGGTTTTCTCCAGTGTGTTAGTAATTAAAGAGATGCAGATGATGGGCAGCCTCAAAGGATCTTGGGAAATGTAGTTCTCTGCCTCCGACACAGACCCCCATCAGAGCCTTCCCCAGACTCCAGGACTGGCCCATGTTCCTCCCCAACCTCCTTACTTTTCGAATTCTGCTGCCAGCTCCAATGGCCACTGGCGGGCCAACAACTACCGTCGTAAGGTTGAACAGTCACTCAGTGAACTGTCATAAGTGGAGGACTACCGGTAGATGTGCTTACTTGGGAGGCAGAGATAAACCCCTCTTGGTTCCCGTTGTTCTAAAGACTGCAGCAACTTTGGAAAATGGGAACAAGATGAAGGGACATTTCATCACGCTTGGTGGAGATCGGAAAAAAACAAAATAAGCTAAAAGATTTCGGATGCATAATGCACGCTTTGATACGGAGGACTTTAAAGATTAATATTCAATTGAAGCCAGAACTCTTACTTTTAGGACAAAGGGATAAAGAGTTAGAAGAAAAAAAGAATAATAATAATAATAATAGACAAAGGGAAGATTATTTCAAGATGAGCGTTAAGACTCTCTCAAGTTAACAGCTTCTAGAAAAAGCCATGTGGGTTTTCTTGGCAAATGCTACGAAAATGCCACTATAGATATCGTTTGCAACGATTTGATGTTTTTCACAGCCCTGAAAACAAAAAAACATAGGACCAATTCCTCACACTTATGACCGTCACAGTCTTCCCCATGCTCATGTGATCAACATTCGGCTAGAATAGACTAGAATAACAGAGTTGGAAGGGACCTTGGAGGTCTTCTAGTCCAACCCCCTGCCTATTTCAGACAAATGGCTATCCAACATCTTCTTAAAAACCTGTATATTCCTGTAAGCCGCCTTGATTGGCCATATGCGAATAGGTGGCAATACAAATTTAATCTTAAAATAAATAAAATAGAATAGAATAGTCAAACTATTCTCCAAAGCACCTGAGGTTAGAACAAGAAGCAATGGGTGGAAATTAATCAAGGAGAGAAGCAACTTAGAACTGAGGAGAAATTTCCTGACAGTGAGAACAATTAATCAGTGGAACAGCTTGCCTCCAGAAGTTGTGAACACCCCAACACTGAAAGTCTTTAAAATGTTGGATATCCATTTGTCTGAAACGGTATAGGTTTTCCTGCCTAGGCAGGGGGTTGGACTAGAAGACCTCCAAGATCCCTTCCAACTCTGCTATTGTATTGTATTTATCAACTATCTCTATCCATCTAGAGATGGATATTAAAAGAAGGACTAGGGGAGACATGATGGGAGTCTTCCAATATCTCAGGGGCTGCCACAAAGAAGAGGGAGTCAAACTATTCTCCAAGGCACCTGAGGGCGGAACAAGAAGCAATGGGTGGAAACTAATCAAGGAGAGAAGCAACTTAGAACTGAGGTGAAATTTCCTGACAGTTAGTACAATTAATCAGTGGAACAGAAGTTGCCTCCAGAAGTTGTGAATGCCCCTTGTAAATACACTGGAAGTCCTTAAGAAGATGTTGGATAGCCATTTGTCTGAAATGGTATAGGGCTCCCTGCCTAGGCAGGGGGTTGGACTAGAAGACCTCCAAGGTCCCTTCCAACTCTGTTATTCTATTCTATTCTATTCTATTCTACTCTACTCTACTCTACTCTACTCTACTCTACTCTACTCTACTCTACTCTACTCTACTCTACTCTACTCTACTCTACTCTATTCTATTCTAAAATAAATAAAATAAAAATGTATTTGATCTTTTCCGTAGAATTTAATCAATTCAGCACCTAAGGAAAGGCATTGCTGGTTCATTCCATTTAACCGAATGCTCTACCTGACCTATTTCCAATTTCGTAGAATGCTCTTCTGTTGGTTATTTACATTTATTTAGTTATCAAATTTACAGAGAAACTCACCCTCCCCAGCTATCTCTATAAAAAGGACAGTCACTGTAGCAGAGCAGAAACTGGACTGGAGGATGAGCAATATATCAAATCTGTGGGATCTTGGATACCAAAAATTGGCCTACTTCAAAGAAGATAAGATAAGGAGTAGGAGAGAAGGAAGGGGGGAAGGAAGGAGGAAAGGAAGGGGGAAAGGAAGGAGAGAAGGAGAAAAGAAAGGAGGGAAGGAAGGAAGGAGGGAAGGAAGGAGGGAAGGAGAGAAGGGGGGAGGGAAGGAAGGAGGGAAGGAGAGAAGGGGGGAAGGAAGGAGGAAAGGAAGGGGGAAAGGAAGGAGAAAAGAAAGGAGGGAAGGAAGGAAGGAGGGAAGGAAGGAGGGAAGGAGAGAAGGGGGGAGGGAATGTAGGAGAGAAGGAAGGGGGAAGGAAGGAGGAAAGGAAGGGGGGAAAGGAAGGAGAGAAGGAGAAAAGAAAGGAGGGAAGGAAGGAAGGAGGGAAGGAAGGAGGGAAGGAAAGAAGGAGGGAAGGGGAAGGAGGGAGGGAAGGAAGGAGGGAAGGAAGGGGAGTAGGAGAGAAGAAACGAGGGAAGGAAAGAGGGAGGGGAGGGAAGAAGAAGTAGGACTGTTGTAAGATAAGATGGATCTATGGGATGTTAAAAAAGCAATCTTCAAGTATATTGTCAACTGTAGGGAAAAATTGTTATAAATACATATTATTAATAACAGTTATGAGATCATATAATTGTGGATGTATATATGAAATTGATAAAATAAAATATTTTTAAAAAAAATAACCTTAATTAAAATGTAATTCTGTTGCCTGCTCTCAAGAAAGTAGGTTTAGAATGGAAACGGCGATGTGAAATCTTTTTTTTAAATAAAATCTTTATTTTCACAATTAAAAAAACAAAACTCTTGGTTTTAAATTTGCCCGTGATTTCTGATCTAATGTACCCAGCTGTTTTTCATATGATTTCTGTCCTTATTTATTTATGTATTCAATATTGTTTAACTTTTATAAGCAACTTATAAAGTGGAGCATGTACAAAAATGCTCCTTCCTACTCCGGATTTCCCCACAACATCAACCCTGTGAGGTGGGATGGGCTATGAGAGAATGATTGACCCAAAGTCACCCAGCCAGCTTTCATGCTTAAGGCAGGATTAGAATTCACCACCACCTGGTGATTGGCCCAAAGGTACCCAGCTGGCTTTCATGCCTCAAATGGAACTAGAACCCACCGTCTCCTGGCGATTGGATGAAAGTCAGAACAGAGTAGAATAACAGAAGGGAAGGGACCTTGTAGGTCATCTAGTCCAACCCCCACGCAAGCAGGAGACCATACACCATTTCTGACAGATGGCAATCCAGTCTCTTCTTGAAAGCCTCCAGGGATGAAGCTCCCACAACTTCTTGAAGGCAACTTCCATCGGTTGATGGTTCTCACTGTCAGAAAATTCCTCCTTATTTTTAGGTTGAATCTCTCCTTGGTCAGTTTCCATCCATTATTATTCCTTCTCTGGCCTTCGGGTGCTTTGGGAAGTAGCTTGACCCCCCTTCCTCCTCTCTGTGGCAGCCCCTCAAATATTGGAAGATGCTCTCCTGTCTCCCCTGGTCCTTCTCTTCCCTAGATCAGCCATGCCCAGTTCCTGCAACCATCCATCGTATGTTTGAACCTCCAGTCCCCTCATCATCCTGGTTGCTCTCTCTGCACTCTTTCTAGAGTCTCAACATCCTTTTTATAGTGTGGTGACCAAAACTGGATGCAGGATTCTAGGTGTGTCCTTACTAAGGCTTTGTAGAGTGGTGTTAGTGCCTCCCTTGATCTTGACTGTATCCCTCTGTTAATGCAACTGAGGATTGCATTGGCTTTTTCGGCTGCCGCTGCACACGGCTGGCTCCTATTTAGCTGGTTGTCCACTAAGACTCCAAGATCCCTTTCACAGTCACTGCCATTAAACCTGGTTTCACCCAAATCGATATGTGTATTTTTGATTTTTCTTGCTTAAGTGTAAGACTTGACTTTTCTCTACATTGAATTTCATTTTGTTAGATAGAGCCCAGAGTTCAAGTTTGTCAAGATCCATCTGGATCTTGAATCTATCTTCTAGGGCAGTGTTTCTCAACCTTGGCAACTTGAAGATGTCCGGACTTCAACTCCCAGAATTCCCCAGCCAGCGAATGCATTCGCTGGCTGGGGAATTCTGGGAGTTGAAGTCCAGACATCTTCAAGTTGCCAAGGTTGAGAAACACTGTTCTAGGGTGTTAACTATTCCTGCCATCTGCAAATTTGATAAGTTCCCCTTCTATTCCCTCATCTAAGTCGTTTATGAATTGTTTAAGTCACCCAACCAGCTTTGGTACCTAAGATCAGACTAGAACTCCCTGTCTCCCGGCGATCGGCCCAAACTCGCCCAGCTGGCTCCGCTTCTATTTCTGATTTCCTCATGTCTTACCATTTTATTTCTATTGCTAAAACATTTGGCGCTCCATTAAAATGAAAAACAGCATATTAACTATTTTTACCAACCGAGAGATTAATTAAGTAATTGATACAGTGCGGTGGCTTTTTCCAAAGATTTTCAAATGCAGGCCATGTTCTCCGGGGCATCAAAGGAAAAATAAGTCATTTTCCCTTCTGCTCCAAATAATTCTAATTTCTTCCTTAAGCCGACAGAGACCAGTTTTCGAAATTTCTTCCGTGCGCACATTCCTTCTACCGTTACAGAAACTGAGTCCTGCGGAATAAACAAGTTTGATAGCTTCAAGGGAAGTCAAATCCTTTTGTGTGTGGTGGTGGTGGTGGGGGAAATGTTTTGTTATTAAATCCACT
>NW_028261387.1:94615365-94620365 GCF_051295495.1 Thamnophis sirtalis
CATATACCCACACACACAAAGTCTCTCTCTCTCTCTCTCTCTCTCTCTCTCTCTCTCTCTCTCTCTCTCTCTCTCTCTCTCTCTCTCTCTCTCTCTCTCTCTCTTGCGAAAAGAACAACAATGCACAGATAGTGTTCGTTCTTAAAAAAAGAAAAAGAAAACCTGCCCGGATTAAATTTACATAAGAAATAAAAACAACAGGGGGAATGATGTTTAAAAAAAGGTTTTCAAGAATTTGTGTAAACAACTAGAAAGATCCCTGAAGGGGAGGTTGTGTACCGTTATGTGAAGAAAAGCTGTGAGCGAAAACAGATGAAGCTTTTAAATTCGTCTTTTTCAAAAGGATCCAGAAGAGGTGATGGGTTGCTACTGCTAGATCAGAACAAATATCTATTGATATTTTAATACAATACAACACAATAGCAGAGTTGGAAGGGACCTTGGAGGTCTTCTAGTCCAACCCCCTGCCTAGGCAGGAAACCCTATACCGTTTCAGACAAATGGCTATCCAACATCTTCTTAAAGTCTTCCAGTGTTGGGGCATTCACAACTTCTGGAGGCAACTTCTGTTCCACTGATTAATTGTTCTCACTGTCAGGAAATTTCTCCTCAGTTCTAAGTTGCTTCTCTCCTTGATTAGTTTCCACCCATTACTTCTTGTTCTGCCCTCAGGTGCCTTGGAGAATAGTTGGACTCCCTCTTCTTTGTGGCAGCCCCTGAGATATCGGAAGACTCCTTCCAAGGAGGAAGGAAGGAAGTAGAGAAGGAAGGGAGGGAGAAAAGAAAAGAAAGAGAAAACAAGGTAGTGTCATAGCAGGTGCGAAGGATGGTAAACAAAGCATTCTAAACTATACCTTATAACCTTCCAAATGGGATAATAATAATATAAGAATGGCAAAGAAAAAGAATAATTATGTGAATGTATACCTATAACTGTATGTAAGAGAATAAATGACAGTAAAAATATAAAGCATAATATAGGTAAATAATATTTGGTCATAAGTAGCTAAGTATAAATAAATAAAGAATTGTACATAAAAATGGATAACGAATAAGGAGATTATGAATGAAAGTTGGAAATGTATAGAAGGGAAAACACTAACTGCAAAGAAACCGATTCGGAACTGCGGTATGATATACGATGGAACTTATTGTTCCTATGTTGTTTTTAAGTTATGTGTTTGTTTTTGTTGATGTGCTTACATGTTTAAAATAAAAATTTATTAAACAAAAAAATCACAGATTGTCCATCAAATATACATAGGTATATTGTTATCATTATACATCATTTGTTCAGCTACAATTTTTATTCCTTCATTTTAAACAATATATATATATATGTATGTATGTATGTATGTATGTATGTATGTATGTATGTATATACCAATATTCCATTGCATCATTATAAATCTATTTAATAATAATAATGTCTTTATGATACCACCTATCTCATTCTATTATTCTTACAATGTGAAAAACCTCTCCAAACCTTTTCATTTCCATGTTTTTTTAATCTAACCACTGATAGAACAGATCCCATACTTTATAAAATTTGTTCCTCTTCTTGTTCTCTAATTTCGAATGTCAATTTACTCATTTCAGCACATTCCATTATTTTTCGAAAAACTTCCTCCTGCGTTGGTATTTTCTCATTTTTCCAATTTTTTTGCAAATACAATTCTAGCTGCCGTCATAACTTTTACAATCAAATATTTCAGATCTTTATTATATGTTTCTGGTATGATTCCCAATAAAAAGATCTCAGGTTTAAAGTCTAGATGTTTTTGTTTCGTTTTCTCCAACCACGTGTGGATTTTAGTCCAGTATCTTTTAGCTTCTATGCAAGTCCACCACATGTGGTTATATGAACCCGGTGTCTGATGACATTTCCAACACTTTTCCGATTTGTTCTTGAACATTCTTGCTATTCTCGTTGGGGATAGGTGCCACCTGTATCACTGAAGGTTTTTAAGAAGAGATTAGACAACAATTTGTCTGAAATGGCATAGGATCTCTTGCCTGAGCAGGGGGTTGGACTAGAAGACCTCCAAGGTCTCTTCCAACCCTGTTATTCTGTAATTCCAACTCTATAGTCTGTAATTCCGTAAGGGTCTCCTGCTTGAGCAAGGGGTAGAACTAGAAGACCTCGAGGGTCCCTTCCAACTCTGTAATTCCATAGAGTCTCCTGCTTGAGCAAGGGGTTGGACTAGAAGACCTCCAAGGTCCCTTCCAACTCGTGTTATTCTGTAATTCTAAAAGGGCCTCCTGCTTGAGCAGGGGTTTGGAGTAGAAGACCTCTGAGGTCTCTTCCAACTCTTGTTATTCTGTTATTCTGTGAGGGTCTCCTGCTTGAGCAGGGGGCTGGACTAGAAGACCTCCAAGGTCCTTCCAACTCGTGTTATACTGTAATTCCGTAAGGGCCTCCTGCTTGAGCAAGGGGCTGGACTAGCAAAGGTCCCTTCCAATTCTGTTCTTCTGTAGTGGTTTCCTACTTGAGCAGGGGGCTGGACTAGAAGACCTCCAAGGTCCCTTCCAACTCTGTTATTCTGTAATTCTGTAAGGGTCTCCTGCTTGAGCAGAGGGGTGGACTAGAAGACCTCCAAGGTCCCTTCCAACTCTGTTATTCTGTCATTCCGTAAGGGTCTCCTGCTT
Organism: Thamnophis sirtalis; assembly: GCF_051295495.1. Classification (NCBI taxonomy): domain Eukaryota; kingdom Metazoa; phylum Chordata; class Lepidosauria; order Squamata; family Natricidae; genus Thamnophis; species Thamnophis sirtalis. The sequence continues at coordinate 94,618,018 of NW_028261387.1, forward strand.
GAGCAGAGGGTGGACTAGAAGACCTCCAAGGTCCCTTCCAACTCTGTTATTCTGTAATTCTGTAAGGGTCTCCTGCTTGAGCAGAGGGGTGGACTAGAAGACCTCCAAGGTTTCTCCAACTCTTGTTATTCTGTAATTCCGTAAGGGCCTCCTGCTTGAGCAGGGGGCTGGACTAGCAAAGGTCCTCAAGGGTCCCTTCCAATTCTGTTGTTCTGTAGTGGTTTCCTACTTGAGCAGGGGGCTGGACTAGAAGACCTCCAAGGTCCCTTCCAACTCGTGTTATTCTGTAATTCCGTAAGGGCCTCCTGCTTGAGCAGAGGGGTGGACTAGAAGACCTCCAAGGTCCCCTCCAACTCTTGTTATTCTGTAATTCTGTAAGGGCCTCCTGCTTGAGCAGGGGGCTGGACTAGAAGACCTCCAAGGTCCCTTCCAACTCGTGTTATTCTGTAATTCCATAAGGGCCTCCTGCTTGAGCAGGGGGCTGGACTAGCAAAGGTCCTCAAGGGTCCCTTCCAATTCTGTTGTTCTGTAGTGGTTTCCTGCTTGAGCAGAGGGGTGGACTAGAAGACCTCCAAGGTCCCTTCCAACCCTGTTATTCTGTTATTTTGTTCCGCTGCATTCATCCAATCTTTCTCACCTTTCCCTCTGCACATATTCTGCTAAAATTGGGATACAGGGTGGTGAGACCACCGATTTCTTTTAAACATCACTTTCTTTCTTCACTTTCTCTCCCTCCCTCCCTCTCTCACTCTCTCTCTCTGTCTCTTCAGGATCGTTTTACCTTGGTTTATAGAAGAAAATGAGATGCGTGCCAATTCCAGAAACCCAAAACGCGTAAAGCGGGCATTTAAAATGGTTTTTTTTTGTTTTGTTTTTGTTTTAAAATAACCGGAGGGTTGCCGAGATTGGCGCGATGATTAGGCTGAGGATTTGGTTTCCTAGACGTTTACCTGGAGCAAAACCACATCAGTTACAGGGGGAAAAAAAGTGGCGCTTGGCTTTCCATCCCAAAGACGGCGGTGGCATTCTTTGCAAAATGCGGCTTACACAATCCCAACGAGATGAGGGACGAAGCAAAACAAGTTAGGCCGTCACAGTTTACAAATCTGGTAGCTTGTATGATATATATATACACACACAGTATATATAAATAATCAACTTTTGTTTCTTGCAACTCCGTGGAGGACGAATCACACTCGGGAGGCCAAGCAGCAAGAGATTGAGAAGATGGGGGGGGGGCGAGGGAGGGAAGGGTGGGGGGGTCTGGGATGAATTCAGAGGAAGGGGAGAGGGGCTGATTTAATCCCAGTTTTTAGGGAGTCCTGGGCCGCCTGGCTTGCTGACCCCTGCATATTATGGGGGCAGAGGAGGGGGGGTCTTTGTCCATCGGCTTCGGAGACAACTGATTCATATATCAGGGGACGTGGGGGGGTGGGCGTGGGGGGGGGGGGAAATCGCTGTAGGAATGACCAATAGTGCTAAATTCTCTTGACTTTCACCGTGTAGTCCGTCAGTTTGAAAAAGGCATGAGAGAAAAAGGGAGGGAGGGAGGGAAGGAAACAAAGGAAAGAAGGGAAGGGAAATGATGAGGGAGGACACCCCCCCTTCCTTCCTTCCTTCCTTCCTCAATATCTTCCTTCCTTTCTTCCTTTCTTGATTCCTTTCTGCCTTCTTCAATATCTTTCTTTCTTACTTACTTCATCAATATCTCTCTTCCTTCCTTCCCTCCATCCTTCCTTTCTTACTTCATCAATATCTTCCTTCATCTACCCTCCTTCTTTCCTTCCTTCCTTCTTTCCTTCCTTCCTTTTTTCCTTCCTCAATATCTTCCTTCCTTCCTTCCATCCTTGATTCCATTCTTCCTTCTTCAATATCTTACTTACTTACTTACTCAATATCTCCCTTTCTTTCTTTCTTCCCTCCCCCATCCTTCTCTTTTTACATCATCAATATCTTCCTTCGGCTATCTTTCTTCTTCTTTCCATCCTTCCTTCCTTAATATCTTTCTTCCTGCTTTCCCGCCTTCCTCAATAACTTCCTTTCTTCCTTCCTCAATATCTTCCTTCCTTCTTCCATCCTTGATTCTATTCTTCCTTCTTCAATATCTTCCTTCTTTCTTTTCTTCATCAATATTTCCCTTCCTTCCCTTCACTCCCTCTCTCCTTCCTTCCTTCCTTCCCTCCTTCCTTCCTCAATATCTTCCTTCCTTCCTTCTTCAAGCCTTGATTCCATTCTTCATTTTTCAATATCTTCCTTCCTTTCTTCCTCAATATCTTCCTTCCTTCCTTTCTTCCTTCCTCAATATCTTCCTTCCTTCCTTTCTTCCTTCCTCAATATCTTCCTTCCTT
>NW_028261387.1:94622865-94650365 GCF_051295495.1 Thamnophis sirtalis
TCCCAGCATCGTTACAGTCCTGTGATCCAAATTCAGACAGCTGGCAACTTATTTTGCTTACTGGCAGTTCAAAGTTATGACAGCACTGAAAAAAGTGAGGGAGGGAGGGAGAGAGAAAGAAACAAAGAAAGAGAAAGAAAGAAAGATAGAAAAAAAAGAAAAAAGAAAGAAAGAAAGAAAGAAAGAAAGAAAGAGGGAGGAGGGAGAGAGAAAGAAGTAAAGAAAGAAAGAAGGAGGGAGAGAGGGCGGGAGGGAGAGGGAGGGAGGGAGAGGGAGGGAGGGAGAAAGAAAGAAAGGGGAAGAGAGGGAGGGAGAAAGAAACAAAGAAAGAAAAAGAAAGAAATATAGAAAAAGAAAGAAAAAAAGAAAAAAAGGAAGGAAGAAAGAAAGAGGGAGAGTGGGAGAAAGAAGGAAAGAAAGGAGGGAGAGAGGGAGGGAGGGGGAGGGAGGGAGAAAGAAAGAAAGAAAAAGAAAGAAAGGGAAGAAGGAAGGAAAGTGGAAGGGAGGAGGAAAGAAAGAAAGAAAGAAAGAAAGGGAAGGGGAGGGAGAGAGAGAGAAAGAAAAAGAAAAAAGAAAGAAAGAGGGGGAAGGAGGGAAAGAGGAAGGGAGGGAAAGAAAGAAAGAAAGAAAGAAAGGGAAGGGGGAGGGAGAGAGAGAGAAAGAAAAAGAAAAAAATAAAGAAAGAGGGGGAAGGAGGGAGGGAGGGAAAGAAAGAAAGAAAGAGAGAGAAAGGGAAGAAGGAAGGGAAAGAGGAAGGGAGGGAGGAAAGAAAGAAAGAAAGAAAGAAAGAAAGGGAAGGGGAGGGGAGGGAGAGAGGGAGAGAGAGAGAAAGAAAAACAAAAAAGAAAGAAAGGGGGAAGGAGGGAGGGAGGGAAAGAAAGAAAGAAAGAAAAAAAGAAAGAAAGAGGGGGAAGGAAGGAGGGAGGGAGGGAAAGAAAGAAAGAAAGAAAGGGGGAGGGAGAGAGAGAGAAAGAAAAAGAAAAAAAGAAAGAAAGAAGGGGATGGAGGGAGGGAGGGAGGGAAAGAAAGAAAGAAAGAAAGAGAGGGAAGGGGAGGGAGAGAGAGATAAAGAAAAAGAAAAAAAGAAAAGAAAGAGGGGGAAGGAGAGAGGGAAGGAAGGAAGGAAAGAAAGAAAGAGAAATTGCCTGCCCCTCTTATGGGTGGTATGGAAATATTCAAATATCACAAGATGCAGCATGGAAATACCTGTGGCCGGAAAAACAGCTCTTAGATCAATAATTATGGAAGGATTTGATGGAGACCTGCTGATTTCAGTAAACATCTCATCAGCTCCAGGGTGGTTTCCTACTTAGCCAGAAGTGCCAATTACAAGCCACATTTGCACTTTTGAATTCTGGAGCCGTGCCAAGTGGGGAGAGGGGAATAGGGGGGCTTGGAAGAACCATGAAAGGCCCAGCGGTTGGGACCCTGTTAAGACCCCGAGAAGGAATTCTCGGTTTTCCTTCAATGCCCTTTGGAATTTCTCAACTGCCTCCCTCCGATGCATTTTCCTCCCTTTTGCCTCCGATGAGACTGGGAAAACCATTGAGATACGAGAGATTCTTCCCATCAAGCTACAGATGTTCCAACATCTGTAACATAGGGGCCTGCTAAGAAAGGATTTTTCCAAAATGACCATCAGATCATTAGTATTATACAGTAATTAACACGCTCTGATGCTAAGGAGTTCTACCCCCCCTCCCCACGTGAAAAGAACTCTGTTCCAACTGCCAGTTGCCTTATATTAACACGCTCTGATGCTGAGGTGTTCTACTCCCCCTCCCCACCTGAAAAGAACTCTGTTCCAACTGCCAGTTGCTTTACATTAACATGTTGTGATTCTAAGGAGTTAGACATTCTACTTCCCCTCCCTACCTGAAAAGGACTCTGTTCCAATTGCCAGTTGCCTCACATTCCGTTACCTCAGTTCAAACTGGCAGATGCTCCACTCCTTCATTCAGGAGTGGTCCGGGGCCCCTTACGGTACTAAACGTCGGTACCTCACGCCTTCCGTCTATGGAACTGCTTCCGGACTCAAGGCGGTGGGAACGATATCCCCTTATGTGCTTCAATCACCGACCACCGCTGAGCCAACCAATTGTGAACCGAATTTCTCCTGCATAGCCCGATCACAGTTCTTCATGAAGCACGGGGATCCAGCTAGTACATATACATATACACATCTATGGAAAGAGGAAACCTGAGAGTTCACAAGATTGATGCTCTATGGAACAAAACTGTGACCGAATGTGGATGTTCTGCTTCGGGTACCACAAAGCCCCCCTCCTAGAAGGTAACAAGGAAAACAGGTCGGGAAGAGGATGTGGAGCATCCCAGACAATCCTGTACACCCTGTACATCGCTTATGCGCCATGTCCTGGAGTGAACAGCTAATCATCTTTTCTGTCCTCACCACTTTCTGCATTTGCCTTCCCTATCCCAGGCAGTAATACTTCCAAAGCAGACAGCAAAATATCATATGACCGGATGCTCTTTCCATGTAGCAAGAGGATGTGAATGGAACAATACAATACAATAGCAGAGTTGGAAGGGGACCTTGGAGGTCTTCTAGTCCAACCCCTCCCCCACTAGGCAGGAAACCCTATACCGTTTCAGACAAATGGCTATCCAGCATCTTCTTAAAGACTTCCAGTGTTGGGGCATTCACAACTTCTGGAGGCAAATTCTGTTCCACTGATTAATTGTTCTCACTGTCAGGCAATTCCTCCTCATTTCTAAGATGCTTCTCTCCTTGATTAGTTTCCACCCATTGCTCCTTGTTCTATCCTCAGGTTCCTTGGAGAATAGCTTGACTCCCTCTTCTTTGTGGCAACCCCTGAGATATCGGAAGACTCCTATCATGTCCTCCCCTAATCCTTCTTTTCATTAAACTAGACATACCCAGTTCCTGCAACCGTTCTCAATATGTTTTAGCCTCCAGCCCCCTAATCCTCTTTGTTGCTCTTCTCTGCACTCTTTCCAGAGTCTCCACATCTTTTCTACATCGTGGCGACCAAAACTGAATGCCGTATTCCACACAAGAACACACAAGGGCAGGATGGGCTTACTCACAGATCAAAAGCCAAACCCTATTTTGAGGTGCAAAGCTAGGAAAAAATAACCAAACATCAGAAGAACATGGGGGTACATGCAAATGTCCTCAGACACATTAAATGCAAAGCCAATGGACCCGTCTCCCCATTCTCGACATTAACAACCTTAAAAATTCAGAGGGATTTGGGGGCTTGTGGCCTTTGGGAAAGTTTATTATTTAATTTATTTGTTTGTTTGTTTGTTTATTTATTTATTTTGTCAAACATGTAGTAGATAGCAGGTCTAAGTATAAACATAGGCATGAACACAGGAAAGGGATACGAATAAATGGGGACAGTAGGATAGGGATGGCAGTTGTGGGATTCAGCCGGTTCGCACCTATTCGTGAGAACCGGTTGGTAACTTTCTAAGCAGTTCGGAGAACCGGTTGTTGGAAGAAATCTCCTTTTGTTTTTTTCCACTTTACAGGGCTAATCCTGTAAGGAAGGCAGGAAGGAAACATCCTGGTGTTGTTTCTAGCCTAATCTTTATTGCCCTGATTACAGAAACTGCCTCTCCGGTTAACCCTTATTACCATTGTAACAGCTAAGGCGAAGTGCCCATCGACCTGAGTGACATTGAGTTGGTCACGCCTACCCAGTCACATGACCTCTGAGCCCCGCCTACTCAGCTGGTCATTAGGGCAGAGAAACTGTTGTTAAATTATTTGAATCCCACCACCGAGGGACGGTAGGCACACTGGTGCTCTTTACGGACTCTTAGGAATGGGGTGAGGTCCACGGACGGTAGACAATTTAACTTTAACTTTTAATAAATTTATATGCCGTCCAATCCCGTAGGACTCCGGGCGGCTTACAGAGACAAGTTAAAATAAGGAGTTAAAATAAAGAAACAATTTAAGGTTGAAGCTGTGAGAGTTTGAGGGTGGAACAGCAGAGTCGAGCAGAGCGTTCCAGCCGTTGACCTCTCTGTTGCTGAAGTCGTATTTCCGCCATCCAGTTGGAACGATTTACTTCGAGTTTGTATCTATTATTTGCCCGTGTATTATTGAGGTTGAAGCTGGAGTAGTCATTGACAGGTACAGGGGTGGGTTTCTCGCCCCGTTCCAACCGGTTCGGTTGGAACGGGGCTGGTGGCGTCCTCGTGCACGCATGCGTACTAGCGTCTGTGCGATGCTCCAGCTGCTCCTGGAGGATCGCGCAGGCGCTGTATGCGTCCTGCGCATGCATGGACGCGCAGAACTCGTCAAAACCGGGTTAAGGAGCGCGGGCGGGCGGGTGGGCCCCTTCGCCCGTTCCCGGAAGTTACTTACTTCCGGGTTCGCCGACCAACCGGTTCGCAGGGACCGCCGCGAACCGGTTGAAACCCACCCCTGAACAGGTAGGATGTTGTAGCGGATAATTTTGTGTACTACGCTTAGATCAGACCAGAGATGGTGAAGTTCTAAGTTGTCTAAGGCCAAACGTTTGAGCCTGGTGGCATTAAGGGATTCTGTTGTGAGCAGAGGAGTGGAGGACTCTTCTCGTGAAATACCTCTGGACACGCTCGATCGCATTAATGTCCGATATACAATGTGGATTCCAGGCAGATGAGCTGTATTGGAGAAGGCCTATGTGGCAGGCAGGGAAATTTTGCAAGCTTTTGCCTGGTTCGCTTCCTGTTAATAAATCTTGTCTTTTCTTCAGCTCGTCCGTTCCATCCAAGAATAATCTGATTTTATTTTATTTTATTTCCCCCCACCACCAAGAAGGTCGAAACCCTGAAGCTCTCTTGAGCTTCGTCCTTCCTTGTCATTCAGATTCCCCCCCCCCCCCCGGGGACATTAATAATTTGGGGAGAGGGGAAAGGAGCAGCGTTGCAACATCTGGGATCGTCAGCCAAAGGAAGTGGGGGAGAATTTTGGGTGGGATCCAGATGCGTGGCTTGTTGTCCTGACCAAAGGCAGCCATGTTCAAATGGAAAGCACATGGGATGATTTAAAAGGCTTTCAGAACGAGGGGGGGTTGAAAGGTAGCACTGCAGAGGGGGTGTTGAAACCCAACAAAAAAATTGGCAGATCCCTTTCTCTTCGGTTATGTTCATTGCTGCTTCTCTGTGTTGTATTTCAACATAAACACGTTTTTAAAAAAAGTGATCATAGCTAGTCCTCGGGTTATGACTGCGATTGGAAGCAGACTTTCCACAGCTAAGGACGGTGGCTGTTAAATGAGAGGAAAGCCCATATGCCTTGGTGGTCAGGCCTTACAGCCCTCTTTTCCTTTTGGGTCTTTGGCCTGCCACACTTTCTATTATTCTGCTATGCATTTTCTATTGTGGGAAAACGGAGTGGGGATTGTACGGAGTTAGATGCTATGCAGCCATAACAACATTCTTTCTAGAAAGCCAAGGTCATTTTTTGTCTCTGCACCTCTGCACCTGACCGGAGCTGGATGGGTGGAAGCTGCCAGCGTGGCAGTGGGAGATGGGACCATGGGAGGGACTTGTGGGTGTGGGGGAAAGATCCTGAACTTTCAACTGGGTGGGGAAAACTGGGGAAGCTTTCAGATTCGGGTTTCCCCAGATGTGTCAACATGACTCTCTTAATCAATTGGAACTTTGAGCAATACTTTGCCTTGGACTCTGATTTACTTTTGGATGCTATTTCGAACCCTGACATTGGTAAGACCATCCTTATTTGAGACTTACTAACCATGAGCAAAGATTTAGGCTGTGCCGAGGTGGCGCAGTGGTTAAATGCAGCACTGCAGGCTACTTCAGCTGACTGCAGTTCTGCAGTTCGGCTGTTCAAATCTCACCGGCTCAGGGTTGACTCAGCCTTCCATCCTTCCAGGTGGGGTAAAACGAGGACCCGGATTGTTGTTGGGGGCAATATGCTGACTCTGTAAACCGCTTAGAGAGGGCTGAAAGCCCTATGAAGCGGTATATAAGTCTAACTGCTATTGCTATTGCTATTCTATAAAGCAATGAAGTCATTTTCACTGAGGGCTGCAGCAGGGCTGTGGTTGACCGTGGGGTGGGGGTGGGGTGACTGGATGGGTGTGGCCAACTGGGTGGGCTTGGCCAGCTTGACGCCACTCATTGGGTGGGTCAGTGGTGGGATTCAGCCGCTTCGCACCTATTCAGGAGAACCGTTTGGTAACTTTCCAAGCAGTTCGGAGAACCGGTTGTTGGAAGAAATCTCCTTTTGTTTTTCCCCACTTTACAGGGCTAATCCTGTAAGGAAGGCAGGAAGGAAACATTCTGGTGTTGTTTCTAGCCTAATCTTTATTGCCCTGCTTACAGAAACTGCCTCTCCGGTTATTTATTATTTATTTATTAGATTTATATACCGCTTCATAGGGCTTTCAGCCCTCTCTAAGAGGTTTACAGATTTTTTTAGCAAATAGAGTCAGCAAATTGCCCCCAACAATCCGGGTCCTCATTTCACCCACCTCGGAAGGATGGAAGGCTGAGTCGACCTTGAGCCGGTGAGATTTGAACCGCTGAACTGCAGATAACAGTCAGCTGAAGTGGCCTGCAGTACTGCGCCCTAACCACTGCCTTTATTACCTTATTACCATTGTAACAACTAAGGCGAAGTGCCCATCAACCTGAGTGACATTGACTTGGCCACGCCCACATGATCACATGACAGCCGAGCCCCGCCTACCCAGCTGGTCATTAGGGCAGAGAACCGGTTGGTAAATTATTTGAATCCCACCACTGGGTTGGGTGTCGTTCAACCTAGATTATAAGGTTTTGTTCATTGATCATGGAGAAGTCATGTTTTTTCAGGGAATAAAAAAACAAGACTTCACATTGGCTCTCTGAATCATAGAGTCATGGGGCTAGAAAGGTCTTTAATAGCCTACTCAAGGTAGGAGACCTTAATCTATTCTGGACAATTCCAGAATGGTTTTTGAAAAGCTCCGGTGATGGAGCACCCACAACTTCTGGAAGCAAGTCGTTGCACTGATGAATAACAAAATAACAGAGATGGAAGGGACCTTGGAGGTCTTCTAGTCCAACCCCCTGCTCAAGCAGAAGGCCCTGCACCACTTCAGAAAAACGGTTGTCCAACCTCTTCTTAAAATCCTCCAGTATTGATGATAGCAGTGTTCTAATACTTGAGGGGCTGCCCCAGAGAGGAGGGGGTCAACTTGTTTTCCAAAGCACCAGACAAGGAATAATAATGGATGGAAACTGACCAAGGAGAGATTCAACCTGGAAATAAGGAGGAATTTCCTGACAGTGAGAACCATCAACCCATGGAACAGAAGTTGCCTTCGGAAGTTGTGGGAGCTTCATCCCTGGAGGCTTTCAAGAAGAGCCTGGACTGGCATCGGTCAGAAATGGTGTAGGGTCTCCTGTATGGGCTAGGGGTTGGACTACAGGGTCCATTCCAACTCTATTAATCTGAATCTATTTAAGATAATCAAAGCAGGCCTGGAGGCTCAAACATACGATGAACGGTTGCAGGAACTGGGCATGGCTAATCTAGTGAAGAGAAGGACCAGGGGAGACAGGATAGCAGCCTTCCAATATTTGAGGAGCTGTACAGAGGGGAGAGGGTTAAGAGCACCCGAAGGCCAGGCAAGGAAGAATGGATGGAAACTGAACAAGGAGAGATTCAACCTGGAAATAAGGAGGAATTTCCTGACAGTGAGAACCATCAACCCATGGAACAGAAGTTGCGGGAGCTTCATCACTGGAGACTTTCAAGAAGAGACTGGACAGAAATGGTGTAGGGTCTCCTGCTTGGGCAGAGGGTTGGACTAGATGACCTACAAGGTCCCTTCCAACTCTGTTCATCTAATCACCTTTGGGACATAGAAACTTTCAGACATTTTAATTTGGAGGACCCCCACAGGGAACAATAGACCGAGAGAAAACTGCAAAAACCAAGAATTGTGGCTTATGCACTGTTGGCAAACAAATCTTGGTTGGGAATTCACAAATACTGACAGACGGCCTGTTTACTTCAGGCTGCAATTCTTGTACTCTTGCTGACCTTAAACGTCAACACCAAGGTTCATGGCCTTTCATTTCACAACCAGGATTCTCCGTAGATGAGCTACAGGCTGGTCCAAGGAACCAAATGTTGTGTCATATGATATCTGACTCATTATTCATACATCATTGCATTGCAAATAAAAATTGTGGCATAACTAGATACGTTTCCAGAAAATGTACGAGTCAGAAGTCCAAAGGAGAACTCGAAGAAGCAGAATAACAGAGTTGGAAGGGACCTTGGAGGTCTTCTAGTCCAACCCGTTGCTCCAGTAGGAAACCCTTCACCACTTCAGACTAATGGTTGTCTAACATCTTCTTAAAAACCTCCAGTGTTGGAGCATTTAAGACTTCTGGAAGAAAGCTGTTCCACTGATTAATTGTTCTCACTGTCAGAAAAATTCTCCTTAATTTCTCCTTAATTCTAAGTTGCTTCTCTCCTTGAATAGCTTCCACCCATTGCTTCTTGTTCTACACTCAGGTGCTTTGGAGAATAGCTTGACTCCCTCTTCTTTGTGGCAACCCCTGAGATATTGGAAGGCTGCTATCATGTCTCCCCTGGTCCTTCTTTCTATTAAACTAGAGATACCCAGTTCCTCCAACCGTTCTTCATATAGCAATAGCAATAGCAGTTAGACTTATATACCGCTTCATAGGGCTTTCAGCCCTCTCTAAGCGGTTTACAGAGTCAGCATATCGCCCCCACAGTCTGGGTCCTCATTTCACCCACCTCGGAAGGATGGAAGGCTGAGTCAACCTTGAGCCGGTGGGATTTGAACCGCTGAACTGCAGATAACAGTCAGCTGAAGTGGCCTGCAGTACTGCACCCTAACCACTGCGCCACCTCGGCTATGGTTTAGCCTCCCAGATAATTTAACCCCAGGGTAATTCTGGGGAGAGGCTTACAGTCATTAAAAAAAAATCAAGTGCCACAGATGATTTTGGATAGCCATTTGTCTCAAATGGTATAGGGTTTCCTGCCTAGACAGGGAGTTGGACTAGAAGACCTCCAAGGTCCCTTCCAACTCTGCTATTGTATTGTATCTATTTCTGTCTAGCATCTATCTATCTATTTATCTCTATCTATCTATTTATCTCTATCTATCTATTTATCTCTATCTATCTGTCTGTCTGTCTGTCTGTCTGTCTATCTCTATCTATCTATCTATCTATCTATCTCTATCTATCTATTTATCTATCTATTTATCTCTATCTATCTAACTATCTATCTATCTATCTCTATCTATCTATCTCTATCTATCTCTATCTATCTATCTATCTCTATCTATCTATCTCTATCTATCTATCTCTATCTATCTATTTATCTCTATATTTATCTCTATCTATCTATTTATCTCTATCTATATCTATCTATCTATCTATCTATCTATCTATCTATCTATCTATCTATCTATCTATCTATCTATCTATATCTATCATCTATCAGAATACAGTACTGCAGGCCACTTCTGCTGCCTGCCGGTTGCCTGCAATTTGACAGTTCAAATCCCACCAGGCTCAAGGTTGACTCAGCCTTCCGTCCTTCCGAGGTGGGTCAAATGAGGACGCAGATTGTTGTGGGGCAAGAGGCTGACTCTGTAACCTTCTTAGAGAGGGCTGTAAAGTGGTATATAAGTCCAAGTGCTACAGCGATTGCCGCCAAGGCCTTATGAAGTGGCATTAACAGTCCACGTGATCTTGATTCCGTCCCTCTGTTGATGCAGCCTAGAACTGCATTGCCTAATCCAGCTGTTTAGACGATCAGCATAAGTGTCCTTGTGCATGAATTCCTGTAAACAAGAAGAGCTTCGGAGAAGAACACAAGTGGGATATTTTGCACATCTCCAGCCAAAGGTTTTGGGATCCGGTCTGTCTTCCATCTTGGCAGGCAGGGAGAAGTTTCGGAGCATGCAAATAATTAATCTCAAAGTTCAACTCTTCAGCTGGATTTGTGAACAGACTGGGCTTCTGGAGCAGATCCCAAAGTCCTCTTAATGATGTAATTGAATCAAACGCTTCTAAATTTATTTGACCGCTTCAGATAATTTCAGGCATGGGTGACATTTCTCTCTCCCCCCCCCCCCCACCTACAAATGGGATCAGAATCCAAATGGAACAAATTGAATGCAGAGATTCCGTTTGATTAGACTCGATTTGGTGATTTAGTGTGAACATCCAAATCAGATCAATTTTCCCAGGAGGGAAAAAAGGTGGATGGCTATAGAAATTGGATGAATGGATGGATGGATAAAAAAGGGAGGGGGGAAGAAAGAAGGAAGGAAGGAAGGAAAGAAGAAAGAAAGGAAGGAAGGAAGGAAGGAAGAATGAAATAAAGATGGAAGGAAGGAGAAAAGGAAAAAGGAAAGGAAAAGAAAGAAAAAAGAAAGAACAAAAAAGGACAAGAAAGAAGGAAAGAGGGAGGGAAGGAAAGAAAGATGGAAGAAAGGAAGGAGAGAAGAAACAAGAAAAAAGAAGAAAAAAAAAGAAAAAGAAAGAAGGAAAGAAGGAGAAGAAAGGAAGGAAGGAAAGAAGAATGAAATAAAGATGGAAGAAAGGAGAAAAGGAAAAAGGAAAAGAAAAGAAAGAAAGAAGAAAGAAGGACGAGAAACAAGGAAGGAAGGAGGGAAGGAAGGAAAGAAAGAAAGAAAGATGGAAGAAAGGAAAGAGAGAAGAAAAAAGAAAAAAGAAGAAAAAAAGGAAAGAAAGAAAAAGAAAGAAGGAAAGAAGGAGAAGGAAGGAAGAGGAAGGAAGGAGAAAAGAAAGAAGGAAGAAGGAAGGAAAAGAAAGAAAGGAAAAAGAAAGGAAAGGAAGGAAGGAAAGAAAGAGAGAGAAAGAAAGAAAGAGAGAGAGAGAGAGAGAGAGAGAAACCGAATTGGTAATCCAAATCTACAAGGATCACAAATACAGATTAAATGATCTGGCTTGGATTGTGCCTAATTTGGAGAACTTTATTTGCGATCATAATAGGCCTTTCACATTCAGCACTAAAGAAAACACCTTTGCATTCAGCGACTGGAGGCTGAAAACATACGAAGAACGGTTGCAGGAACTGGGCATGGCTACTCCAGTGAAAAGAAGGACCAGGGGTGACATGACAGCAGTTTTCCAGAGAAAAGGCTCCAAAGCGCCAGAAGGCAGGACAAAAAACAATGGATGGAAACTAACCAAGGAGAGAAGCAACGTGGAACTAAGGAGAAACTTCCTAGGGACAATTAACCAGTGGAACAGAAGTTGCCACCACAGAAGTCGTGATTGCTCCATCACTGGAGGCTTTTCAGAAGAGATTCAACAAGCATCTGTCTGAAATGGTATAAGATCTTCTGTTTGAGCAGGGGGTTGGACTAGAAGACCTCCAAGGTCCTTCCCAGCTCTAGGAGCCTCTGATTCTTCTTTAGATGTGTCTCAATTGCAATGGAAGGCATTCATTGTTGACTGCAACTCCCATTGGTACCAAAACCAAGAGCCATAAATTAAATCCTTCACACCTTGTGCATTGATGAAGATGTTCTGCTTGTTCGGGACTTTCCAGCGTAAACATTTTTTTTTAATAGTTTCCCAGCAGAAAAGGGGGGGGGGGATAATAATAATAATAATAACGGCCGCTGTGATATTCCGATTGGTTCCAAGTGACGCTCCATGGAAGAACAGCCAGCCCTTAGCTCAACTGAACTCAACTCAACTGACCCTGAACGGGGTTTTCTCAAACTTTTACGGAAACTTCGTCAAATATATATTTTTTCAAAATCCCGAAATCTCAGGTCAAGAAGCAAAGTTTGGGTGGTTCCAAAATTGTTGGATTCCGGTTAATTTTGGGAGTTTTGGCGGGAGGGGGGGGTTTCCCACCCGAAGTTTCTCAGAAAAACCCCATCAAGTTTTTTTTTTCCTTTTTCGGGATGAGGGCCTCGAATGTACTTCGGAGGCCTCTTTTATTGAAACAACGTCATCAAAAAGGGCGTAAGGATCCCGTAATTCTGTAGAATATCACTGGGAGCGGGGGGGGGGGGGAACTCCCTATCTAGGAAAGTCAGCAAAACTGGGGAAGAAAGAAAACACCAGAAAATCCCCAGGTTTGGAAAATTTTAAAAAAGAAAAAGAAAAATCCACCTGGATGAATTGCAAGGATGGAAACTCATCAAGGAGAGAAGCAACTTAGAACGGAGGATAAATTTCCGGAGAGTTAGAACAATTAACCAGTGGAACTGTTTGCCACAAGAGGTTGTAACTGCTCCAACACTGGACGTTTTTAAGAAGAGTTTGGACAACCATTTGTCTGAAGTGGTGTGGGGTTTCCTGTCTAAGCAGGAGGTTGGACTAGAAGACCTCCAAAGTCCCTTCCAACTCTGTTATTCTATTCCATTCCATTCCATTCATTTTCTTTTCTTTTCCTTTCCATTCCATTCCATATTTTCTATTCTATTCCATTCCATTCCATATCTTCTTTTCTGTTCTATTCTATTCCATTCCATTCCATATCTTCTTTTCTGTTCTATTCTATTCCATTCCATTCCATATTTTCTATTCCATTCTATTCTATTCCATATTTTCTATTTGATTCTATTCCATTCCATATTTTCTTTTCTGTTCTATTCTATTCCATTCCATTGCATCCATTTTCTATTCTATTCCATTCCATATTTTCTTTTCTGTTCTATTCAATTCCATTCCATATTTTATATTCTATTTCATTCCATTCCATGTTTTCTTTTCTGTTCTATTCCATTCCATATTTTATATTCTATTCTATTCCATTCCATTCCATATTTTCTTTTCTGTTCTATTCTATTCCATTCCATTGCATCCATTTTCTATTCCATTCCATTCCATATTTTCTTTTCTGTTCTATTCTATTCCATTCCATTGCATCCATTTTCTATTCCAATCCATTCCATATTTTCTTTTCTGTTCTATTCAATTCCATTCCATATTTTATATTCTATTCCATTCCATTCCATGTTTTCTTTTCTGTTCTATTCCATTCCATTCCATATTTTATATTCTATTCTATTCCATTCCATTCAATTCCATATTTTCTATTCGATTCTATTCCATTCCATATTTTCTTTTCTGTTCTATTCTATTCCATTCCATTGCATCCATTTTCTATTCTATTCCATTCCATTCCATATTTTCTATTCTATTTTATTCCATTCCATGTTTTCTTTTCTGTTCTATTCCATTCCATATTTTATATTCTATTCTATTCCATTCCATTCCATATTTTCTTTTCTGTTCTATTCTATTCCATTCCATTGCATCCATTTTCTATTCCATTCCATTCCATATTTTCTTTTCTGTTCTATTCTATTCCATTCCATTGCATCCATTTTCTATTCCAATCCATTCCATATTTTCTTTTCTGTTATATTCAATTCCATTCCATATTTTATATTCTATTCCATTCCATTCCATGTTTTCTTTTCTGTTCTATTCCATTCCATTCCATATTTTATATTCTATTCTATTCCATTCCATTCAATTCCATATTTTCTATTCGATTCTATTCCATTCCATATTTTCTTTTCTGTTCTATTCTATTCCATTCCATTGCATCCATTTTCTATTCTATTCCATTCCATTCCATATTTTCTATTCTATTTCATTCCATTCCATATTTCATATTGTATGCTATTCCATATTTTATATTCTAATCTATTCCATTCCACTCCATGTTTTCTTTTCTGTTCTATTCCATTCCATTCCATATTTTCTATTCTATTCCATTCCATTCCATATTTTATATTTTATTCTATTCCATTCATTTCATATTCCATTCCATTCCATTTTTTATATTCTATTTCATTCCATTCCTTTTCTATCCCATTCCAAAGCACCAGAAAGCAAGTCAAAAAAACAATTGATGGAAACTAATCAAGGAGAGATGCAATCTAGAACGAAGGAGAAATCTCCTGACAGTGAGAACGATCAACCAGTGGAACAACTTGCCTCCAGAAACTGTGGATGTTCCATCAAGGGAGGTTTTTCAAGAAGAGATTGGACAACAATCTGTCTGGAATGGTATAAGATCTTCCGCTTGAGCAGAGGGTTGGACTAGAAGACCTCCAAGGTCCCTTCCAACTCTGTTCTTCTGCACAGCTGTGGTCAGGAATTGAGACATTATTTTGCCTCTTTTCGGTTTGATACTGTTTTGGTGGCGTTGTTGGTTCTGTAATTGGATTATTATTCTTTTGTTTAAGTTTGTTAAATCACAGTTGCATTGTTGCAGAAATTTAAATATTTGTTAGCTGTAACAGCCACGTTGTCGCTTGTTAGTCTAACAGCTCTTTGACTTGATAATCTGGTCAATTTATATTTTAATTTTGGTTAACCTTGTTAACAAGATATCTGCCAATAAGGCTGGCCTTTCCTTTCTTGTTCTCTCTTTTAATCTAAACCCCCAAAATCTTGTCACCCTTTCTATAGTCCACCTTCAGCGGCTGCAGTAGCCAATTTTCATTTCCAATCTGTCCTCAATAGCAATAGCAGTTAGACTTATATACCGCTTCATAGGGCTTTCTGCCCTCTCTAAGCGGTTTACAGAGTCAGCATATCGCCCCCAACAATCCGGGTCCTCATTTCACCCACCTCGGAAGGATGGAAGGCTGAGTCAACCCTGAGCCGGTGAGATTTGAACCGCTGAACTGCTGATCTAGCAGTCAGCTGAAGTAGCCTGCAGTGCTGCATTTAACCACTGCGCCACCTCGGCTCTTAAATGTCAATCCCGTTTGAGTCCAAACTTTCCGTTGCTAAGGGAGACGATTGTTAAGTGCGTTTCGTCCCATTTCAACGACCTTTCTTGCCACAGTTGTTAAGTGAATCCAACCTCCCCCCCTTGACAGGAGGTCCCCACTGCAACCGTCATAAATACGAGTCGATTGCCAAGTGTCCAAAAATTTGATCACGGGACCACGGCCAAGGACAGGAGTGTGAAAAAAGCTTCTAAAGTTACTTTTGAAGTTATAGCAATAGCAATAGCAGCTAGACTTATATACCGCTTCATAGGGCTTTCAGCCCTCTCTAAGCGGTTTACAGAGTCAGCATATCACCCTCACAGTCTGGGTCCTCATTTCACCCACCTCGGAAGGATAGAAGGCTGAGTCAACCCTGAGCCGGTGAGATTTGAACTGCTGAACTGCAGATAGCAGTCAGCTCAAGTGGCCTGCAGTACTGCACCCTAACCACTGCGCCACCTCGGCTCTTTTAGTTGCCGTTGTCACTTTCAACGGCCGCTAAATGAACTTTTGCAAGCCGAGAACTACCTGTAGTTGCTACTCCGGGTTCTGTCTCTTAAAACAGTGAGATTTGGTGGGGCCCGGTGTGCTTCTCTTCTGACCCAATTCCTGCCTTCTGGAATAGCATAAACCTTGATTCACGATCGTCCGTGATCGCCAAGCGTTTGATAAGATCTTGGGAAACTAGATGTTCCCCACCAAGTGAAGTTTGGAAGTGAAGTCAGCTCGTTGATGGGGTGTTGTGCTATTTATTACTGGAGTTGGCGTGCTCCCTGGTGCCCGTTATTCCATAATTAATTGTGGTTTGGAGTCTTGGCTTCCTTTTATTCCGGTCTGTAGCTGTTCTGAGCGAGGCTTCCCAAGAGCGTGAAGCAAACTCCTGGTCCCGACAAAAAACCCCTCTTGTTAATTGACTGTGAATTCTGCTCCTTCACATCCAGCAAAGTCTTTCGAGGGAGGATTTACGGTCACAGACCTTCTCTGGCTTGGAGAGCTGCCAGGCCGATCTTTGCAAAACTTGGCAAAGAGTCTCGGAGAGTCACGAACCAATGAAGCGAACTATTTGTCTCCTGCAAACTCCACTCCCCTTTCGCTCCTCTTTTATTCCCTCTGGGAGGGGCCATCCACCTGTGGCCTTACTCCCAAGTCGGCCCCTGTTCTTTAGCTGTTCCCTTCGTCTGGCAACTCTGCACGTGCGCACACTGGGAACAGGCTCCAGCTGTTCTTCTGCCTCACTGATGTCCGACTCTGAAGGCAGCTGATAACTGGCATACGGCTCTGGCCTCCTCTCTGCCTCCGACACAGAGCCCTCATCAGAGTCTTCCCCAGACTCCAGGACTGGCCCAGGTTCCTCTCTCACAGTCCTCCTAGAAACCAGGAGACAGTGAGTTTTATTCCCATCTTAGACCTGAAGCTGGCTGGATGACTTTGGGCCAATCACCAGGAGACAGTGAGCTCTAGTCTTAGGTTTGAAAGCCATTTCAGTGACCTTGGGCCAATCACCAGGAGACCCTGAATGCGAACAAAGAGTACAGTCACCATGTGCTTTACTGCTCAACTACATAACTGTAACAGGAAACAGAGACTCTCCTCCCAAGGTAAAGAAACCATAGATGACAATCACAGATGCACACTCAACACTGCCATCTGCTGGCTAAATAATCCTGTAGTTGTTGCAATACAAAATACATTTGAACATGTATTCCCATAGAATCATCCCGTCTCTCTCCAGATGGGAGCAGTTTTCACATCCCATAATGGCCAGCCAACATGTTGACTAGGGTTTAGCATCTGAAACATCTGGGACGGAAACAGGTTTAGGGAAGACCGTTCTGAACGAGTGCAAAACCTTTTTCTGCAAGATAAATCGCAAAGGAGATTATGTTGAAATTTTAGACCTTCTGCACTGGTTCAGAATAGGAAAATACAGGTTGTTCTTGATCTACAACAGTCTGTTTAGTGACTGTTCAGACGTACAAGGGCACTGAAAAAAAGCGGCTTATTTTTCACACTTACGACCACTGCATGATCAAAATTCGGCTGCCTGGCAACTGACTCCTATTTATGACGATTACAGTGTTCCTCGGGTTACGCGATCTCCTTTTGCGACCTTCTGACAAGCAAGATTTACTTCACAACCGTGTCACTAATTTAATAACTGCAGGGATTCATTTAACATCTCTGGCAAGAAAGGTCGTAAAGTGGGTCAACAACACTCACTTAACGACTGCGCTATACTGTACTGTACAGGTAATCCTCGAGATATGATCTCAATTGGAGTTTGAATCGCTAAGCCAGATGGTCATTAAGTGAGTAGTGTCCAATTTATATCCTTTTTTTGCCATGGTTCTTCAGTGTTAAGGGAGTTGTGCGGTCATTAAGTGCGGGAGGGAGAGAGGAAGGAAGGAAGGAAGGAAGGAAGGAAGGAAGGAAGGAAGGAAGCCAGGAAGGAAGG
Organism: Thamnophis sirtalis; assembly: GCF_051295495.1. Taxonomy (NCBI): domain Eukaryota; kingdom Metazoa; phylum Chordata; class Lepidosauria; order Squamata; family Natricidae; genus Thamnophis; species Thamnophis sirtalis. Next base: position 94,640,092 of record NW_028261387.1, read on the forward strand.
AAGGAAGGAAGGAAGGAAGGAAGGAAGGAAGGAAGGAAGATGGTGAGAGGGAAGGAGGGAGGGAGGAAGGAAGGAAGGAAAGAAGGAAGGAAGGAAAGAAGGAAGGAAGGAAAGAAGGAAGGAAGGAAGGAAGGAAGATGGTGGGAGGGAGGGAGGGAGGGAGGGAGGAAGGAAGGAAGGAAGATGGTGGAAGGAAGGAAGGAAGGAAGGAAGGAAGGAAGGAAGGAAGGAAGGAAGATGGTGAGAGGGAAGGAGGGAGGGAGGAAGGAAGGAAGGAAAGAAGGAAGGAAGGAAAGAAGGAAGGAAGGAAAGAAGGAAGGAAGGAAGGAAGGAAGATGGTGGGAGGGAGGGAGGGAGGGAGGGAGGGAGGAAGGAAGGAAGGAAGATGGTGGAAGGGAGGGAGGAAGGAAGGAAGGGAGGAAGGAAGGAAGGAAGGAAGATGGTGGGAGGGAGGGAGGGAGGGAGGGAGGGAGGAAGGAAGGAAGGAAGGAAGGAAGGAAGATGGTGGAATGGAGGGATGGTGGAGACGAGGGAGGGACAGAGGAAGGAAGGAACAGAGGGAGGGAGGGGAAAATTAAACTGAGATGGTTCAGAGCAGCATAAACTGATTTCTTTTTCCTTCTGCAGCTAAGCCCAGAATGTCAATTGCTTAATGGATGATGGGATTTAATTCCCACTAACTATAACTCTTAGAGTTACAACACAAGGGAAGACTGAAATTGGTCTGCAACAGGAGTGGCAAAAGGAAAATTCCACGTTAAGAAGGATTGGGCAAGAAAATGACATTTGGGCACGCTTGTAGCCAAATCCCTTTTTCAGGGCAAGCTCAACCCACATTCCCCCAATGTAACTTCCAAAGCGTGGAACTACTGGTTTTTTTTTAACATTGGCACAGTGGCTTCAGAATAACAGATTTGGAAGGGACCTTGGAGGTCTTCTAGTCCAACCCCCCCACCCAAGCAGGAGACCCTACAATACTCCTGACAGATGGCAGCTCAGTCTCTTCTTGAAAGCCTCCAGGGATGAAGCTCCCACAACTTCCAAAGGCAACTTGTGTTCCATTGGTTGGTGGTTCTCACTGTCAGAAAATTCCTCCTTATTTCCAGGTTGAATCTCTCCTTGGTCAGTTTCCATCCATTATTCCTTGTCTGGCCTTCAGGTACTTTGGAGAATAGCTTGACCCCTCTTCTCTCTGTGGCAGCCCCTCAAATAGTGGAACACTGCTATCATGCCTCTCCTGGTCCTTCTCTTCACTAGAAATGAAAATGAAATTCAATGTAGAGAAAAGTCAAGTCTTAACAGGCAAGAAAAATCAAAAATACACATATCGACTGGGTGAAACCAGGCTTAATAGCAGTAAATGTGAGAGGGATCTTGGAGTCTTAGTGGACAACCAGCTAAATAGGAGCCAGCCGTGTGCAGCAGCAGCCGAAAAAGCCAATGAAATCCTCAGTTGCATTAACAGAGGGATACAATCATGATCAAGGGAGGTACTAAGACCACTCTATAAAGCCTTAGTAAGGACACACCTAGAGTACTGCCTCCAGTTTTGGTCCCCACACTATAAAAAGGATGTTGAGACTCTAGAAAGAGTGCAGAGAAGAGCAACAAGGAGGATGAGGGGACTGGAGGCTCAAACATACGAAGAACAGTTGCAGGAACTGGGCCTGGCTAGTCTAGGGAAGAGAAGGACCAGGGGAGACAGGAGAGCATCTTCCAATATTGGAGGGGCTGCCCCAGAGAGGAGGAAGGGGGGAGTCAAGCTATTCTCCAAAGCACCCGAAGGCCAGAGAAGGACCAATGGATGGAAGCAGATCAAGGAGAGATTCAATCTGGAAATAAGAAAAAAATTCCCGACAGTGAGTCGGGAAATCAAGGAACGGAACAGAAGTTGCCTTTGGAAGTTGTGGGAGCTTCATCCCTGGAGGCTTTCAAGAAGAGCCTGGACTGCTTTTAACTAGAACAGGACATAAGGATCCAGTGTTAGTGGAGGATTTTAGAAATATTAGATGAAATGCCAGTATGTGGTTATGTATTAAATTTCGGTATATTTTATGATGAAGGATGTTTAAATAATGATAGTCAAATGAAAGTGGAGGTATGATGACGGCAACATGTATAAATATTTGAGTTAAAATACTTGAGTTAACATGAATCATGTTTGATGACTGTGGAAGAGATGCACGAAAACCTTTTGTAACCAACTGATACACTTTCTACAGTATGTAAGGAAGGAAGATTTTATGTGTTGTGTTTGTTTTGGAAAAGAAATAAAATAAATTTTAAAAAAAGAAGAAGAAGAAACTGGGCTGCCATCTGTCAGAAATGGTGTAGGGTCTCCTGCTTGGGCAGGGGGTTGGACTAGATGACCTACAAGGTCCCTTCCGACTCTGTTAATCTGTTCTAACCCTTCTGAGGAACAGGGTCTGGTGAGACTACAGGAAATTTGCAGAAAAGCCACACCGGGCCAGAGACGTTGAGGTTTGCAAAGCGTGTCCTGCCTTGTCTCGGCCCATTGAATTCTCTCTCTCTGTCATCTCTTTCCTTCGTTCCTTTCTTTCGACATTCTTCTTTTGATCGAGCGAGCATCCTCAGAAGATGAAAGAGCGCTCTCTCTCTCTCTAGAGGCTTTTCTCGGGGAGGGGGGGAGGCGCAAACCCAGGTCAAACCGGGTTGACATCTTCAAGGCGCCACGACCTGGTTCCCCATAAATGCTTTTGCAGACGTTACAAAGGGGCAGAAACTGTTCCAGGACAACTGTAAAGCTCCGAGTGTGGTTTCACACCAGACACAACCAAGATTCCAGCACAAGTTCATTGTTGGTGCTTTGATTATGAATCATCTTGGTCTTCTTCCAAGTTTTGAAGGCAAGGTCATCGTCTTCGCGGATGGCTTCGAGGGGTGCCGAGGTGGCACAGTGGTTAGGGTGCAGTACTGCAGGCCACTTCAGCTGACTGCAGTTCTGCAGTTCGGCAGTTAAAATCTCACCGGCTCAGGGCTGACTCAGCCTTCCATCCTTCCGAGGTGGGTGAAATGAGGACCCAGACTGTGGGGGCGATATGCTGACTCTGCAAACCGCTTAGAGAGGCCTGAAAGCCCTATGAAGCGGTATATAAGTCTAACTGCTATTGCTATTGCCTGGTGGGAGAAGTCCAAAAAATGTCAAGATGGCTGTTACCCTTCACGTAAGCCCTGTGTCAGGGTTCCAAATAGCATCCAAAATTAAATCAGTGTCCAAGGCAAAGGATTCCTCAAAGTTCCAATTGATGAAGAGAGCCACGTTGGCACATCTGGGAAATCCCAAATCTGAAAGCTTCCTGGTTTTCCCCACCCAGTTGAAAGTTCAAGATGCCTAATCTCGCCCCACCCGAATGTCAAATGAATGTTGTGTTTTTATTGGTTATTTTCCTTTATTCACATTTCTTTTGTGTCCTGTCTTACACTCCCCTCCTATGAAATGTAAGCCGCCCTGAGTCCCCTTAGGGAAAAGGGCAGCCTATAAATGTCAATAAAATGAAATGAAATGAAATTCAGCCAATCCTCACCTAACCCCCTCCTAAGAACCATTTCTTCTGCAAATGTTTAGTGAATCACGTGGTCACTAAGCGAGTCCAGTGGACATTGCTGGTCAGAAGCAGTCTGGGAATCATGATCACATGACTGCCAGTTGCTGGACGCACCATAAGTCACTTTTCCCGAGGCTGTCATAACATTGAACCATTTTTACACGAGCCGTCGTAAGTCGAGGACTTGCCGTTTTTATTAACGGGGAGCAAACTCCACCCTCGCCAGCCCTGATGATGTTCCCTAGTCCGGGTCACAAGATGTCTGCAAATCCCAGCGAGGACTCCACCTCCAGACAGTCCTCGACATTCGACGATTCACTTAGTGACCGTTCAGAATTACGACGCCAATGAAGAAAAGGAACCTCTAACCAGTTCTCGCAATTACCACCGCAGCAGCATCCTGATCCAAATTGGGGCACTCGGCAACTGGCACGTACTTATGACGGTTGTCCTCTCCCGGGGTCACCCGATCCTGTTTTGCGACCTTGTCACCGACAGAATCATTTGGGGGGGGGGGAGAGAAGGAAGCCAGATTTGCTTAACGACCACCAGATTCACTTAACAACGCCGGCAAGAACAGTTGTAGAAATGGAGCGTGACTCCCTGAACAACTGTCTCACTTAGCAACGGAAACATTGGACTTCGTTGCGGTCGTAAATTGAGGACTCCCTGTAATTAGGCTGGAACACCCAACCAAGAAAGCAGGAGAGGATCTCCATAAAAAAATCAGAGATTGGATGTAAATGGTAAACAGGGATTTGGAAAGGAGGATTAGAAAATTTTGGTATTAAATATTATGGAAGTTTAGCTAAAACAGGATGTGAGGACTTAATGTTAATGGAGGATTTTATAAATAAGTAAATGAAATGCCGGCACGTGGTTATGGATTAAATCTTGGTATATTTTATGATGAAGGACGTTTAAATAATCATAGTCAAATAAAAGTAGAGGCACGATGATGGTAATATAATAAATATTTGAGTTAAGATATTAGAGTTAATATGAATTATATTTGATGACGGTGGAAGAGATGCACGAAAGCCTTTTGTAACCAACTGATACACACTTTCTACAGTATGTAAAGAAGGAGAATTTGTATGTTTCTTTTGAAAATAAAAATATATTTTTTAAAAAAAATCAAGAGATTCCAGGAATGTCCTTTGGAAGGATTGCAAATTAATCTCGGAGACAGTCAAGAGAGCAAGCGTTTACCCATGCAGTCCCCCCCACCCCAAAAAAAATGTGGCTGGACTCAGTGGCACCGAGCTCACGAATGTATTAATATTTTGGTATGCAAATCCCCTCTAATTTATGAATTTTTTCCAAGCAGGGGAAGCGTTTTGCTAGGAGGGAGGGTGGGTGATATATGCGTTCCTTCCTCCCAAGACAGCAGAAATTTGCAAGGAGAAGATGCCCAGAGTTTCTAGCCTTTTGAGATAATGGAAATTGGGGGCTTTCTGAAGGTCTTCCCACCACCCCCACCCCCCCACACACACAGGTTGGGCTAGGGGTCGGCAACCTTAAACATTCAAAGAGCCACAAAGGTCCTAACCCTCTGTTCAATTCCGGAGCCAACCGGAAGTTGGGTTCCCCCGTCGTAGAGTTTCATCCTGGCGCGGCGTCTGTTCTGACCTCAGCTTCCTGTGAAACCATAAATCACACACTTAATCCCCAAAACCTTCTTTTTATTTAAACGGCTGTGAATCGTGGTCATTCACAGACCGTAAAGATTCAGAAACAGTTTGTGAAGAGTCCTGCAGAAGTCTGCCAAAGTCTTTCAGGGTAAGGCTGATAAGCGCCCACCTTTATCTCCCTTGAGACGCTGCCGGAGACCTCATTGCCAATTGGTTTTGCAAGGCCAAATGGAGCACAAACGGAGCTTCAGTGTTTGTACCGACCAGAATGAACAAAATTGCTCCCTGCAAAAGGATCACGTCCATTGTGCTCTTCTTTTATGTCTTATGGGAGGGGCCAATCACCTCCAAGCTTTTCTCCCAAGTCGCTCCTTTTGTCTTAACTGCTCTTGCTGTCTGGGAGCCCTGCGCATGTGCACACTGGGAACAGGCTCCCCCTGCTCCTCTGCCCCACTGATGTCAGACTCCGGAGGCAGCACATAAGTACCAGATGGCCGTGGCCCCCTCTCTGCCTCCGACGCAGAGCCCTCATCCGAGCCTTCCCCGGACTCCAGGACTGGCCCAGGTTCCTCCCCAACCTCTTCACTGTCCGACTCCGCTACCAGTTCTGCAGGCCACCGGCAGACCACAATAACATCCTTTTTCCTGTGTCTGTCCTAACCGAAAGCCTTACCAACTGTGGAGCCCGACTGGCGACAGGGAGCCACAGCAGAGGGATGAAAGAGCCACATGCGGCTCCAGAGCCACAGGTCGCCGACTCCTGGGTTAGGCTCACTCCCAACAGTTACTGCTGTCCTGGTGAGCCCAGAAATGAGATTTGGGAGTGCACGTTTCAAAAGCCTTTCCCTTGGGCTTAAGAATCTGTAGAAAGTTAGCCCCAAGCCCTCTTCCTAGAAGAATGAAATATTTTGAGAAATGGAAGGAAGGAAGGAAGGAAGGAAGGAGGGAAGGAAGGAAAAGAAAGGATAGAGGTGGTGGAGGAGGAGAAGGTGAAGAAGAAGGAGCAGGAGAAGGAGAAGGGCAGAAAAAGAAAAAGGAAGGAAGGGAAAGAAAGAAAGAAAGAAAGAAAGAAAGAAAGAAAGAAAGAAAGAAAGAAAGAAAGAAAGAAAGAAAGAAAGAAAGAAAGAAAGAAAGAAAGAAAGAGTTAGAGGTGGAGGAGGAGAAGGTGGAGGAGGAGGAGAAAGAGAAGAAGAAGGAGCAGGAGAAGGAGAAGAAGGGCAGAAAAAGAAAGAGGAAGGAAGGGAAAGAAAGAAAGAGTTAGAGGTGGAGGAGGAGAAGGTGGAGGAGGAGGAGGGGGAAGGAGGAGGAAGAGGAGGAGAAGAAGAAGAAAGAAAGGATAGGAAAGAAAGAAAGATAGAGGTGGTGGTGGTGAAGGTGGAGGAGGAGAAAGAGAAGGAGGAGAAGAAGAAGGGCAGAAATAGAAAGAAAGAGGAAGGAAGGGAAAGAAAGAAAGAAGAAAGAAAGAAAGGATAGAGGTGGTGGAGGAGGAGAAGGTGGAGGAGGAGGAGAAGGTGGAGGAGGAGGAGAAAGGGAAGGGGGAGGAGAAGAAGAAGGGCAGAAATAGAAAGAAAGAGGAAGGAAGGGAAAGAAAGAAAGAGAAAGATAGAGGTGGTGGAAGAAGAGAAGGAGGAGGAAGAAGAGAAGGAGGGAGAAGAGGAAAAGAGAAAGAAGAAGAAGAAGAAGAAGAAGAAGAAGAAGAAGAAGAAGAAGAAGAAGAAGAAGAAGAAGAAGAAGAAGAGGAGCAGAAGGCAAAGGAGAAGATAGTCAAGAGAAAGGGAAGGAGAGGATGGAAGGGAGAAGGGGAAGGAAAAGGAGAAATAATGATGGAGGAAAAATCTAGGCTGCACCATGTAAATCAGACGTAGTTGCAACAGCCTCTGCCTCGCATTCAACATTAATTTTTTTTGGGGGGGGGGCTCTTGAAAACCTACTGCTGAGACACCCCCCCCCCCTTTGGTCAGATGCTCAGAAAAATGAAAATTCCCCTTGAAAGCCACTAGGGAAGGCTAATTAGAAGGCGGAGGGCGACCTCTAGTGGACATTCTGAGAGCACAAGGCCAACTTGTCTTGCTAAAGACTCTCAAATGGAACAGAATACAGGCAGCCCTCGACTTACGACCACAACGGAGCCCCAAATTTACGTCGCTAAGTGAGAACATTGCTAGGTGAAGTTTGCCCCATTTTACGACTTTCCTTGCCACAGCTGTTAAGTGGGTCGCTGCAGTGATTCAGTTAGTAACCCTTGTCGCAAAAGAGGGTCCCATGACTCCCAGGGCACTGCAACCGTCGTAAAGGTGAGTCAGTTGCCAATCATAGGCCAACTGTGACCGCGGGGGATGCAGCAACGGTCATAAGTCTGAAAAAATGGCCGTAGGTCACTTTTCCCAGTGCCGTTGTGACATCGCAGTCCCGAAGTGAATTGTTGTAAGTTGAGGACTATCTGTACAAGGAGGTATGTGTGGTCAAAAAAGTCAAGATGGCAGCTGTGACCATGAGCCTGCTGGCAAAATATGTGTTCCCTTAAATGAGCCATTTGTAAAAAATGTTTGTTGTTTATTCTTTCTTTTTTATTTATATCCCCTTTTTATTATTTTTTACAAATAAATCAACATGGTGAACATATCCAATATAACTTTCTCCTTCTATTTTCCCCAAAAAAAAACAACCCTGCGAGGGGGAACAGCCCAGTCACCTAGCCACATTTCATGCCTATGGCGGGACTAGAATTCCCCTTCTCCTGGTGATTGGCCCAAAGGCTCCCAGCCGATTCTCATGTCTAAGGCGGGACTAGAATTCCCCTTCTGGTGATTGGCCCAAAATCACCCATCCAGCTCTCATGCCTAAGGCAGGACTAGAATTCCCCTTCTCCTGGTGACTGGCCCAAAGTCATAGAGCCAGTCGTCATGCCTATGGTGGGACTAGAATTCCCCTCTCCTGGTGATTGACCCAAAGTCTGCCAGCCAGTTTCATGCCTAAGGCAGGACTAAAATTCCCTTTCTTCTGGTGACTGGCCCAAAGTCACAGAGCCAGCTGTCATGCCTAAGGCAGGACTAGAACTCCCCTTCTCCTGGTGACTGGCTCCAAGTCATATTTTCTGAATGTGTGAATTTCCTCCCTCTCAAATAAAATTCATCTATGTTTGGATAAAAGGTAGAAAGGATGAATGCATGAGTCAATCAATCAGTCACCAAGCCACTCACTCATCCATCCATCTATCCATCCATCCATCCATCCTTCCATCCTTCCATCCATCCATCCATCCATCCATCCATCCATCCTTCCTTCCTTCCATCCATCCATCCATCCATCCATCCTTCCATCCATCCATCCATCCATCCATCCATCCATCCATCCATCCTTCCTTCCTTCCTTCCATCCATCCATCCTTCCATCCATCCATCCATCCATCCATCCATCCTTCCATCCATCCATCCTTCCTTCCATCCATCCATCCATCCATCCATCCATCCTTCCATCCATCCATCCATCCATCCATCCATCCATCCATCCATCCTTCCATCCATCCTTCCATCCATCCATCCATCCTTCCTTCCTTCCATCCATCCATCCATCCATCCATCCATCCATCCATCCATCCATCCATCCATCCATGGCTGCCCCTTTGCCATATAAGCCCTACTTCCAAAACACCTGATTTGCAAATGGGAAATTCTCACTTGATGCGCCCGACATGCGCACGGACACATGCCAAGGTATCCAACATTCTGCATCACTCGGAGTTATGGCCAAATCCCAGGATGTGGAACATGGAATGCTGGAGCTTCTGTTGCTGGGCAACCAGAAAAACCGGTGCGGTAAAGCAGAGCGGAGACGGACGTAAACCCCCGGTTGCCCTGGCCTCCGCTTGGCACGATGGGAAGTGGGTTGCGTTAGTTGCGATGGAGCGCCCCCGCAGAGTCCATGGTCAGTGCTGTTTATATTCTGACTTTATTATTTTTATACATAACTAGTGAACACGCCTCCCCTTCCTTCCTCTTTGGGTTTGCCCCGTAGCCATGAGGACATAAGCAGGAGTCGACTGGATCGGGCCCTTGCCTGCGTAGTCCAGCTGGGTCTTCTCCCAAGGGCTGCTGGGGGGGAGATTGTCCCAGTTGGGGTGAGAGGTCATGTCCTCTATTTGTCTGTCTTTCTGTCTGTCCTCTATCCATCATCTCTTTCATATGTCTGTCTATGACCTTTGTCTATCATCTATGTCTCGATATATCATCTATCATTTCTCTATTTATCACCTTTCTATCAACTCTTTATCATCTATCTATTTCTGTCTTATCTTTTTGTCAGTCAGTGAATCTATTTATCTGTCTCTCTATCATCTATCATCCATCCATTGTCTCTGTCTCTATAATCTGTCTCTGTGTCATCTACCCTATCATCTCTTTATCTATCTGTCAGTCAAACGATTTGTCTGTCCATATATCATCTATCCATCATCTTTCTCTATCATATGTCTGTCTATCTCTGTCTATCATTTCTCATTTATCACCTCTATCAACTCTTTCTCTATCATCTATCTATTTCTGTCTTATCTTTCTGTCAGTCAGTGAATCTATTTATCTGTCTCTCTATCATCTATCATCTATCCATTGTCTCTGTCTCTATAATCTGTCTCTGTGTCATCTACCCTATCATCTCTTTATCTATCTGTCAGTCAAACGATTTGTCTGTCCATCTATCATCTATCCATCATCTTTCTCTATCATATGTCTGTCTATCTCTGTCTATCATTTCTCATTTATCACCTCTATCAACTCTTTCTCTATCATCTATCTATTTCTGTCTTATCTTTCTATCAGTCAGTGAATCTATTTATCTGTCTCTCTATCATCTATCATCTATCCATTGTCTCTGTCTCTATAATCTGTCTCTGTGTCATCTACCCTATCATCTCTTTATCTATCTGTCAGTCAAACGATTTGTCTGTCCATATATCATCTATCCATCATCTTTCTCTATCATATGTCTGTCTATCTCTGTCTATCATTTCTCATTTATCACCTCTATCAACTCTTTCTCTATCATCTATCTATTTCTGTCTTATCTTTCTGTCAGTCAG